>NW_027450841.1:0-69507 GCF_964194025.1 Convolutriloba macropyga
TCCTTATAGTGAGTACACAATACAAAAAAAACTAAAAAATCTTGTGGATATCAATAACAGATAAAAAAAGTGAACACCAAGGGAAGGCATTTTTCAAAAATAAAATACAAATTTCTCAAAACGATAAGTATGCAAGTCAGTGAAAGCGATAGTGTAAAATTGACACCGTTAAATTAACCACAATTACATTTTACCGGAAGATATTTGAGAATTTCCATAATTGACACTGAGCGAAAAGATCAAAAGTAAAGCAACGAAAACAGGAAAAAAAAAACAATTTTCAAAACTCAACTCATTGACTAAATTAAAGCACGCTTCATTTTAAACTAGTGACACTTGTCGTCACTGAGACGCAACTACTAGACAATTTAAATGACAAAAATGTGAGAAACTTAAAATTAAACTAATATTTTTCAACAACTAATTGCGTCGTAGTAATAAAAAGCGAAACGTTGGCTACGAAATTAAACTTGTATATTAGTCTTTAACAATCAATTGAAATAGTAGTCAATTGAACCTGACTATGATGAGGTTGAATTGTATCGCAACAAAAATACCACAAATGCGTGCAACAAAATACCACAAGAACTCAAAAAACAGCTAAAATCAATAACGGATGAAGCAAAAAGTGTAAAGACTGAGCCGCTTCTCAAAATTTAGGCATCAGAGTAAAAAAAACACAAAAATTTCTTCTAAGAAATTGACAAATTGTCAAAGTGAACATCAAAAAAACGCAATATTCAAAAATAAAATAAAAATCTCTAATTACGAAAAGTCTGCAAGTCAGTGAAAGCGATAGTTTGAAGCTGGCACCGATAAATTGACCACAATTGCATCCTAATAGAAAGTTTTTGAAAATTTTAATGTTTGATACTAAGCGAAAAGATCACAAGAAAAGCAGCGAAAACAGGAAAAAAATCCAAAAAGTTGAAACAAATAGTTCTAAAACCTAAATGACATAAACCATTTTTAGGATCTCAGCTCATTGACTAGATTAAGGCACGCCTCATTATAAACCAGTTACACTTTTTATCACTGAGACTTAACTATTAGATAACTTGAATGAAGAGAAAATTTAAAAAAAACTTAAAAATAAGCAAATTTTTTTCAACAACTAATTCCGTCGTAGTTGCAAAAATTGTTAACTATGAAATTAAACTTCTTTTGTAATCTTTTTTAATCAATTGCAACCCATTAGTAGT
The DNA here is from genome assembly GCF_964194025.1 of Convolutriloba macropyga. Classification (NCBI taxonomy): domain Eukaryota; kingdom Metazoa; phylum Xenacoelomorpha; order Acoela; family Convolutidae; genus Convolutriloba; species Convolutriloba macropyga. The sequence continues at coordinate 1,203 of NW_027450841.1, forward strand.
CAATAGAAGCTGCCTATAATGTAGATGAGTGGTATGGCAACAAAAAGTAGCACAAATACATTCAGAACTCAAAAACAGCTAATTTTTTTTTGAAAAAGATTAAAAGTCATGAAAAACTATATACAGAATCTAAATCATAACTAGACGACTCTGATATTTTTTGACAAACGATTAGAGTTCTGATTTGTGAGACTAAGAATCATAAAAACCTACAAAAAGCCCCCAAAACTCAAAAGAATCCACATATTCTTATAAAACGGACGGTGTTTAATTCATGGAAACAACTAACTGTCCTTCAATTACCTCAAAAATTGGAACTAAGCATTTTTAGAACACATTTGTGACCTTTTGAAATCATTAATTGAAAAAAACTGCAATTATGGAAGCCAAATTGCCGCACCTAAAAATTGCCTTCAAAGTTTTCAAACCCAATCTCTTTTTTCCCTTATGCTGCCAACAGCGTGATTAAAATTACTTCTCAATGACGCGATAAATTTGAAAAAGAGAACACGAAGATTTGAAAAGATCTTATTCTAAAAATTTAGCGCACCAATACAATCCAATAGCATTGGTTTGAGAAAGATACGGTCACTTCTGCCTTAGCAATGCTGTTTGAGCAATAATTTGAACATAGAAAAAATTTCAGGAATAGATCGAAAATAGAATAAACACGTTTGGGGCCCTCATTTTAACCAGCAGCACTTGTGATCATCTGATTCCTTCATTCAAAAAAGTGGATCCACATAAAACTTGGAGTTTTTAATGGTCGAGAACGGCACTTTTTCATCAAAAACCAATTTTTAAGACAAAAAATTACTCGTTCAACTGTATATTGAAATATTTATTTAAACAAAATTTATGCAATTTTGAAGGGAAATGATTAACGGAGCAAACCAATTTAACAAACTCTAGAATCAAAAATCACAATTTGGTCATTCTAGCATTAAAATGAGCAACATCGGAACAAGCTTACGACGTATCACTTGCTCCAAAAAATGTTTTTGAAAATTAGCATCTAACTGTTAGTATGCTTGTCATTGTTCTCTCACGCAGAAAGCGTTTTTCTGCAAACAAAGATGAAAATATTCAGAGAAGGGAATTTTCCAAAAGGAACTTCACACTTGACAATGAATTTTTAGTATCTTTGAATTGATGTTTATCACTAACTTTTTGAGTCAAAATCAGCAAATAAATCGTTAAAAAACAACAGTGAAAGCAGAACTGAGAAATAATGAAGTGTTTAGCCATTATTAGTATAATCAAATGATAGTCAAAATGAAGCCATGGGAAATCAAACACGAATGTAGCATGTGCAGCCTTCTCCAAAACTCTGAATTTTTTTTTTACAAAAACGCACTCAGAGACATTACTCGTTGTTTAGCTACATTTGATTAAAGTACAGTAGAAACATGGAAAATGTTGCTGTGTTCTATCTGTTATATTTACAAAACCAAAAACTGTTATAATATCTCAGATACACTAACACAATTCAAAGTAACCGTCGCTTGAAAATCTGCACACGCAAATATATAGGAGACAAACAGACGTAAAACGACAAAAAAATTTGAAAAATTTAACCAAAACTACAGAGAAATTGATCAAATTTTTTATGATAATATTTACAAAAAAATTGCTTTCCGAAAAAATATTGAGCCACTCATTCAGAAGCTTTGTAAAACTTAGTTGGGCCCCATTTGATATAAAAAAAAAGTTTTGGAAACATTTCGTTAAAAAAAGCAAATTTCAGAAAAAGTGCTGACACTTTTGACTATAGTTTAGTATCTTAACCACAAATTCATTGTCAGTAGAAAATATCCAGAAAATCATCGGCAATCCCTTAAAAAAATTGTTTGGAACAAAAAGATTAGAAAGCTTGAAAGATCACCAGAATTTAAAAACTTGAAAACATTTTAAGTTTTGATGAATAGTCACCACGATTATTATATTCAAGACAACTTTGTTGCCAACAAAAACATATCAGCCAACGAAAACCCATTTCCAAATCTAAGATTGTTCTCATTTTCCCCCAAAGACAGGCAAATTCAAATAACAGAAAAATTCGAACCATTTGAAAATTATTTCTAAAGTTGAAAAAATATGTGATAATCAATTGGCAAGAATAGCTTATCTGTTTTATAAATTATCCTGTAATTAATACTTCTGCGTGCACAAAGAAGTTTTCCATAAGCCCCTTAGTAGAGAAAAACTATTAAAAAAGATCAAAATTTTCAAAAAGAACCTGAGAAAAGTTACCAAATTTATTGCAAAGGTGACACAATTTTTGATGATAATCTATTCAAAACTATTTTCTCTTCAAAAAATATCGTTTGACCCCTCTTTAAACCGTTAAAAAGGTTATTTGGCCAACAGAAATCGAAAACTAAAAAACGGACAAAATACTGCAATTTTTTTAATACGTCCAGAGATTTTCCTGACTTTAGAACCATTTTATTACCTCTAGAAATTATAGAATAACCAATTGTTAAGCCCTAAAAAATTTCATTGGCTACTAAAGACAAAATTGAAGGAAATGTTTTTAAAAAATGGGGGAAAAACATTTAAATGGTGCCCAATTTCGCAACATTTAAATCCTTGAAACCAATTTTTTTCCGTCTCCAGAAACCATCCCTCAAACCATCGTTAAGCCATAGAAGAGTTTCTGTATCCATAAAACGCCAAGAAAACATTCAAAAACATGGAATGAACTCAAAAAATTGCTATAATTGTTGATCTTTAATTATAAAACAACTAAAACATTTAGAATAAAAGACAGACATACGAAGCAATTATCTTTTTTCAAAAGACGTTTATAAGCTTTGGAAAACGTTATTGAATGCCAATCTAAGCAAAACCATAGAGAAAAAACGAAACAACGCAGAGAATTGAAACTTTTTGCGCTCAAAGGCTTCAAAAATGGTATTTTAATAGATGTAGTTCTTCTCAGCAGGTGCCGCACTCCAAACACTCCAAAAACTGAGAAACTGAAAAAACAAGTTTCCTTCTTTTCAATAATTCCTAAAAAGTCTAACTGCTCCTTCCTGACTTTTTTCCGAGACAACACTACAAGTTGTTTGGCTCGATCACTCACTACTCCAATGTCTGTCATAAACATCATAAGCGACAATTAAAAAGTTTAAGCAACAAGAGAACCTGAAAAAAAATTGAAGAACTGCATCCATATAATATATTATAAAAACTGCACTGTATGGCTTCATACAGCTCTCTACTGGTTAAAAAGCTCTCAATTAGTAGGTGAACAAAAGAAATACAGCAAAGCTGAAAATCAATAAAATTGTCAAAATTTTGAAACTAGAAGAGATTGAAACAAAATTTGATCAAATATACTTCATTTTCATTAACAAACATAGCAATATCAATCAAATCAATAGATCACCTAAAACAGTAAAACATCTAAACAACTAACGAAAGACCACAGTTAAAAAGGTTTAAAAAGCTGCTTAAAAAAACTGCTTTGCGTCCATCAGTGCAAAAGGACAAAATAACTCAGAATATCATCTAAAAACTTAATATTTGCCTCAGATGGACAAACATGCTTCCGAACATAATAATACTAGCCACAAATTTATAGACAAACAGCTTTGGCTGAAAAAATTAGAGTAGGAAATAAATAAAACCGGTTTGAAAAAGCCACACGTGGCCAAAAATATCGCTCGCTAATTAATTGGTTTTTTTTTCTCTTAGAAAAGTGCTAGAAGAAAAACAACACTCTCTTTCTTTCTCTCTCTCTCTCTGTGTTTGTGTATGTGCGTGTGTGTGTGTGTGTGTGTGTGTGTGTGTGTGTGTGTGTGTGAGTGTGTCTTTCACACTGCTTTTTACTTTTGTTCAGCAGATTGACCTACACACTTGTTTTCACGAGCGGTATTTGACTTTGCGTGCTGTGAAAAGAAAAGTCACTTTTTTTAAAAAAAACGCCATTTCTCCTGTTCGAGTCGTAAAAGATATAGCACCAATACAGTTCACATTCTTTGGATTGTAAAAAAAACATATTGAGATGATCGTAATAGGATTCTTGATACAGAAACGTCAAGATATCATTTTATGTAATCTCGAAGAAAGAAGAAGTTGGCTACCAAGTTTTTATCGAGGCCTTCGAGATTTTTCTTAAGCGTCCTAATTTTGTCGCTAAATTCTTAAATTTGCCTGTCTTGACAAGCTGTTGCAAGCTATGTCTCGTCTAGAGACTTTTGAGATGCCTTAGTTTGCTGAAAACTTTTGTTAACAATCAAATTCCATATAGACATATTTTAATGTTTCCAATGATGGCAACCAGGCATTTATAACAGTTTTGCAAACTTACAATCTTTTATATAAAACTTTTGCTAACTTATCTTTCCAAATTGAGATGTGAGTAATTGTGATTTTGGGACACTCTAAACAGCATTAAAACGTCTCTCATAAAAATTTAGAGCAAATTTAATTTCTGCTCTGTGGCTGAACTGACGCAAGCATGGAAAATTGGAGACACGGAATAAATGAATGAGTAAAAACGTCCCGAGGAATCCTGCAGCTGTCCAATTTACAGCCTTAATAGCTTCTGTTTTAACACTTCATTTAAATTTAATAGAGCCAATCAAGAATGAAGAAGTTTGTCCAATTTAATATTCATGGCATTTTAGTTATTTAACACTCTCTCACACATATTACCATACCACTACACTATACAACTCCACTGCCATATCAGGAAAGTTTTTTCTTTCTCCTCTGTTTCACATTGGACAAAAATTTTGTGTGAAAAACTTTAGAAATGAACAAAGTTGTACAAAATGTCAATCTTCATTTTGAAAAGTCTTTTATGAACAAGTTCTGACTACGTTAGTTTGTTGAATCGGTATTTCAGGTTTAAAAATAAGTTCAGATGAAAACTTATTCAGCTATCAAATGGATTAAATGGCGCATGTAGATTGAGTTTAACAGTTTTCTTTAGATCATTTTTGCTTTGAACAAATTATTTACAAAGCTCTTAACAAACTAAAAAATTGTTTAGGGAATCAAAAATTGATTTGACTGCAACGGAGAAATGTTTGTAGAAATGTTTAACAATTCGTAACTTAAAGATGTACGTTATTTTGCATTTTCGCATCCTTTAACAGAGCCAAAGTATGAGCAAAATTGATCATTAAGTGTAAAATTTGCGTCAACAAACATAAAATACAGCTGCCTGTTACGCCAACTGTCCAATGAGACATCAAATGTCAAATGATAGATAATAATGACGTAATCTTTATTATCAATGAACAGTTTTGTCCATATGACAAATATAATAACCAATGCAAAACACACACATACATACACACACGCACACACACACACACACACACACACACACACACACACCTACACACATTCATACACATACACACACGCATATATATGTGTAGCTTTGTTAGCTCGTTAAGCGAAATCAACAAGCAAACAAGAGAAATTTACAGAAGCTTCCTGTTTTTGCGTCCTGTCTGTGGGACTAGCCGAAGTGCCTAATATCCGGTGAGATTGTTCCTTATACCCCTCCAGCCCAGTCTGTCCCCCAAGTTTTCTGGGGCGGTTTGCCTGTGAAAACAATCGCCTCACAGCATACAAGTCTTTGTTTGTTGGGGTAGATTTCCCGAAAAAGTTCCCCCCAACCTGAGATTTTTTTTCAAAATGAAATACAACTTAAGAAATGCAATTTTTGACAAGAGTGGTGCAAAGCAATTAGAGAATGTAGGCACACAAAGCAAACCACAAAATCTTGCAACCAGCAAAAACATACATACGGGTTTGACCCAGGAGTTACAAAATGTATACGCTAAAGAGTTTTTTCACGTAGCTCCAGGCACGATTCTTTTTCTGCCAGATACCGCAGATAAACTCTACAGAGTTCAAGTAATTGAAAACTGCGAGCACTACACCAAAATAAGATATTTTGGTTGGGGGTCAGAGCACGACGCTTGGTTCAATTCCAAATCAGTTTGGGCGTATTCAAAATACAAAGAGCAGTTGTGCAGCCGTCGAAAAATTAACACAGACCTCTCAAATAAAATAGACAATCTTTTGATCTCCTGTGACTCCACAGATTCCAGTCAGTTGAATAACCCATTTTTTGAATGTGTTGATCTCTCAATAAAGTCCGAGAGTAACAAATTGCCAGAAGTGTTGACAATATTGAGTTCGTACGTGCCAAGCTGTCGCTTTGTTCCTACCAAATTCAGAGCAAGATGGTCTCAATTGATATCAGGTATTCTTCTTGAATGTGTTGAGGCTCCAGACAACGAGACATATTGGCAAAAACGTTTTGCGGTTTCAAAATGCGTTGTACGTGCTAATAACAGCGGAGACAAAAAAACAAAAGCGCAACCAGGACCAGCGTCTCGCAGAACGTTTTGATCGTTGTAAAGCCGGTGAATATGGCAAGCTTTGGTCAGAAGCTGTCTCCTTGAAACACACAAAACGACAGAGAACTAACAGCATTGAAGAAATATTGGTCTGAGCAAAAACGTTGTGCCTACAAAGCCAATTTGGCTGAGCTGCTAAAGTTTTAGCTTCTGAAGGTCTTGCACCCGATAACAAAGCTATATTTAAAGCACTGGAATAGTTACACCCAAAAAAACCGTTACCTGTTGTCAGTTTACCTGAGGATACTGCATCCAATGCGTTCTAATTTAGTGAAAACGTAGTTTATGAACAACTGAAGACATTCAGTAAGCACACTGCAGCCTGTCCCTCTAAGATGTTTCCAGAACATCTTCAGCACGCAGTAGACTGCACTTGACCTGATCGGTCCGAGTTTGCCCTGAAAGCGATAACAAAGTTTGCAAACTTTGGTAGCAGGGGACTCTTTCCTGCTTTTATTTCCAAAGCACTCACGGCTTTATCCTAAAAGAAAGGTGGGGTGCGTCCGATAGCAGTTGCCGAAGTGTTGCAACGCCTCATAGCAAAATGCTTGGTAAGTGAAGCTAAATCAGGAGCAATTGAGTTATTTAATAGTTTGCAATTGGGAGTCGGCATTAGTGGAGGCGCTGAGGCAATCATTCATTCGTCAAAAATTACAAACGATAACATAGTTAGTGCTCAGACGGACGAAGGCGTGCTTCAAATTGATTTCCAAAACGCTTTTAACTCAGTCAAGCGTTCACACTTATTAAAGCAACTTATGAATTTATTCCTGGAATTGCCGCCTTCACCAATTTTTGCTACTCCCAGCACACACCACTCTTTTACAACAATGCAATCATTCAAAGTGAATTGGGTGTTCAGCAGGGTGATCCGCTGGGACCGTTACTGTTCTCCTTGACGTTATGGCCACTCATACCGAAGATCAAGACTTCAATTCCGAGTTTGTTACAGCACACTTGGTACTTAGATGATGGGTTTATTGCTGGGTCTGAAGACCAGATCAAACAAACGCTTGAAATCCTAGCCAATGAAGGCCCTGAGAGAGGCCTAATCTTGAGAATAGAGAAATGTGAGCTGTGGTCAAATAAAGATTTGCCCTCCGTTGATCAGGCAGTAAAAAGAAATTTGTGAAACGGTTTTGAAGTTCTGGGTGCTGCAGTCGGTTCAAAAGACTTTGTCGCATCTTGTTTGAAGACGAGAGATCAAAAAATTTTTCTATGCTGGACATTTTACATCACCTCAACGATCCTCAATGTGCATTGGGTATCCTTCGTTACTGTTTGGGAACTCCAAAACTAGCATACTCTTTACGAACTAACACTCCATCAAACGAGATGCTCTAAGTATTGAAAAGTTTCGACGACGGCCAAACAGAAGTGTTGGATCAAATTGTTGGCACAATTAGTGAGGATGACGCATGGAAACAGTCTTCCTTACCTATCGGTTCGGGACTAGGCATCAGAAAGTCACAAGAGCAAAATAAAAGTGCGTTTTTGGGCTCAATTTTAGCCTCAGACGAGCTGGTCAACAAAATAACAAGTAGAAGTCCCTCAGAAAGGGACACTTTTAAACAGTTACACCAGGGTTTGGAACCGTTCTATCTACTTTCGCACACACAAAAGACGATCCAAGAAGCACTTGATAAAGAAGAACTTGCTGCACTAATAAGAAATCAAACGTCAACCAGGGAAAGAGCAGGACTCCAATCACTATGCCTGCCTCACTCCGGCGCGTGGCTTGCGTCGCCTCCAATTCTCGCTATAGGTCTACACCTTTCGGCTAAGGAATTTCAAGTCAGTGTCAAGTACAGGCTCGGAATCGCGGTTTATGATCGAGAAAGGAAATGTCCTTATCGCAAGTCAGGTATATTGGACACTTTTGGAGACCATGCAGTTGCCTGCCATGGAAGGAGAGATGCGATTGCAAGGCAGGATAGAATTCGCAATCGTATTGCTTCCGCCTGTTCAGCAGCTAATTTGTCTCCAGTAATTGAAAAACGCAATCTCATTGCGGAAAAAAACTCACGCCCAGGAGACGTCTATCTGCCTTCTTGGAAATCGGGCCAATGTGCTGCTCTAGACATAACCGTGACTTTCTCTCTGCAACCGAACATTATTTCTCATGCGGCAGAGAAGTCTGGCTATGCAATTGAAGCTGCTGAAGATCGAAAATATGCTCAGTATGAAAATAGCTGTGCTCAACAAGGAATTTTGTTCATCCCTCTTGCAATCGAAGTTTTGGGCGGTCTGTCGAGGACTCTGAAGAAGGCCTTACTGCGCATGTCGTTGTCAGCCGATAGCAGAAATTATCAGTCAGTGGGTCAATCCATTGCCTTCGACAGAGCAGTTCAGTCACTTTCTGTTGTCATCATACGAGGATCAGCTGATATGCTGTTGTCGCGAGCCCCATAGTTGAACGCAGCAATTAGTTTAACTTGTCCGATAATCAGCGACCCGATTGTGTGGGACGCAATGTGAAGATAACTTTTCCTATATGCTTCTGTTGAGCTGAATCAATCTGTTGATGAATTAGAAACAAGCCCGAATTTTTATTGATTTCACCCAATGAGAGAGGAGTCTTTTCGTAAGCAATGTTATCCAACAGTAGGTTACTTGAGCTCAGTTCATTAATGCGAGGAAATTAAAAAAAGAGAGATAAAAGACTGAGGCAGAGAGGAAGAAACGTCAGAGATTGGAGAAAACATTAAGATTGGCAATAAGAAATAATCAGTAAATATTTAAATTTTAGATCAATATAAACCAAGATTATTTGATGATGGAGACCACGCAGATTGCAAGAATTCATATTTTGGAACCTTCAAATATATATATATATATATATATATATATATATATATATATATAATACATATATATATATATATATATATATATATATATATATACTTGAAAATGAGGGATATGAAACTTGTTCTAATGACAATTTTTATTAATGGTATCACTGTGTGGTCTATCAGGCTATTTCAAATTCATTAATAAATCTTCAATATTTCCAGAGAAGCAGTCTAATATACACTTCGTTCTGACAGGCTTGTCATCGACATCGATAGTTCTTCATACATTGGTGCTGATCATCTTATTTACCGCAAAAAAAGTCACGATCACTGTAAACATAAAAAATTGATTCTTAACACAAGAAATCAAGGGACAAAAAGAGCACGTGGAAACGATGGACAAAAAGGGAGAACCACAAAGAATGGCAAATTGCCCCCCCCCCCCCCCCCATTGAGTATCCTACCCCCGAAGAGGCAACGACATTGCGACAGCTCTCTCAAACGGAGGACGCATGAACTAAAATTTCCTACGCGTAATAACTCTGATAGTAAAATAAAGACTTTTTGATTCCTGGTAATCAAACACTGTCACACTTTTTTTGATCTCATTAAGGTCGGGGGAAAACACAAACTCAAATGCCATACTGCGCATAGACAATAACAGAATTATAACTTCATGTTATTGCAAAATGGATACCTGTTAACTTAATGGATACCTGTTCTGCCTGAACTTCTATAAAGAACTGCAGACATTTCACAATTCGAGTCTTTCCCAATATAGCCCTCCTTGAAATAATAGCCGCCATTATGCTACAATTACCATGATTGGGGGGGGCTATAGGTTATCTGACCACCAATCTTGGGGGGCAATATTCGGAAAGACTCCACAATTCTCCCACTATGTAAATAAACTACAATATAAACTATAGAATTAAATAACTATAGAAACTATAGAACTATATACTATTTTAGCGCATACAAAACATTAGTTGCCTGTAGCACTTAGTTTATCAATTGTTGCGCCTGCCTGTGTTACGCTCTTTTTCCTCTATCTGTACCTTAAAAACCTAATGTATACTTTTTTAGTTTTCACAGTAACTTTTTAACCAACTTGTAGTGTATTTGATAAAATTCACAATAAGATAAACATATAATTACTCATCAGCATCAACATCTTTTTTTGAGCAACAATGATCTCTTTCTAAACATGGAGCAGAGTATAAACACCTCTGAAAAGTAACAGAAGTGTATCTAGATCGATGTAAAATTTTCAAAAGCGAGTGAAGTGAAGCTATTGGAACACTGATCCAGGTTCAATACTGTTCTAGTAAAAGCAAACAAAAATTCGGGGCAAAACGCTCGAGAAATTTTGCTTAAGGTACTTTTTTTGTCGACAATGAGTGCTTAAGAGATAAGATACGAAATATAAAATTTGTCATTGGCTTTTTTGATGCAATGCTCTGCCAATGCCCTATTTTTAAACGATCATTTGTGTCGCAGGGCAGAAAACTTTAATGCATACAATATACTCTCACAACTGTTTCGACGGTGCTTAAACATTTGCAAAAAGTCATCAGCGAATATTAAATGAACGTCTTTAGCGGCATTATAGAATTTCTGGTTTTTGTTATTTTGATAACTCCGTCTGCCGTCAACGAAGAAACTTCTTCAGTGACTGTCGAGAGTTTAAGCAGTCTATTTGTTCCGACCCCTCTTGAGGGGGAAGGAACTATATATTCAAATGGGTTTTTTGTTCAGTCATTTTCGGCCGATCGATATATTCATCGTAGAGAGTTGAGACTGGTATCATTAGAAAGCTTGTCCAGCGCAGAATGTGGAACTAAAAAGATTTTTTAATTTTCGTTTTTTACAGGGAGTTATCGAGGTTTAAATTTTGAGAAAATAGAGTGAATTCCGGTGAGATTTTATTCACGTTTTCCGGAATTTTTGACTGAAACTTCGCCAATTTTGCTAAAATTTGTTACTTTTTTAGAAAGTGTTGTTGATTTGTATTTGTATGGACAAAAAACATTATTGTAGGCTATTTTTATTAATTTTTTTGTCAAAAAATCTGGATAAATGTTTCTAAGTTAAGACTTTTTCATCAAAAACAGCACGAATTAAGATTCTTTAGTCCAGTTTGAAAAAATTTACAGGAAGTACAGAACCAACCACCGTTAACGCAATTTTATTAGACTCAAAATGGGGCTTTTCTACTTCAAATTTGGTTGAGAGTGCTATGTAATTAAAACTTTAACCGTTTTTTGCTAAATTTATTCGTTGATTATCAAAAACGCAGCATCTTTTTTTCAGTTTTTAACTAACAAAAAATCAATATCTAGAATTATCGAAAAATCAAGTGTTTCTAAGGGACAAATGGCAGTAGCAGGGCTAGTTTTGGACCAATCTTGGACTGGTATAATTCAAAAAAAAATTCGGATTGTAATCAGCTGGCCTTTTTTATAAAAAAAAAATTGATCTTATCTACATTAATTAAATAACAGAACATTTCAAACAAAAGCTCACTAATGATAGGTCCAAGTGGATTCCTAAATAGCTCCAAATTGTTGTATCTATTTGATTACTCGAAAACTTATGGTTGTTTTGACTTTTAAAAGTCTTTGATTTTTAAATAAATAACGACTCATTGAAGTTTGCCTCTATTTTTCTCTTAATTTGGTCAATTTGTAGCTTATTGTCAGCAAGGAAAGAATACTTTTTCCTTCTATTGATATCATACTCAATCTTTATTGCGAATTTGCGCCATAAATAATGGTTTTCTGGCTTTGATATTACTAGATTTCACATTTTTTTAGGTTTTTGCCCATTTTTCACGTTTTCTAGTTTTGTCACATTATCACGTTATTTACAGTTCGTATATGACATTATTGGCTTTCAAAAAGACACAATTGAAAATATTAAAATCCTTGAAGATAAAGATTATGAACTCAACGGCTTCGACACTACTTTCTCGAAGAATTTATTTGAATTTTATAAATTTTGTCTTTAACTATCCTTTTCACTTTGTCTTTTTAGTCGTATGAAAAATCCAGTGCAATGACTTGGTTTCATTGGCCTTTCATGTAAAAATAGTTGATCCGATATTCTGATATTAGTAGATAGCCGATGGCTTTCATGACTCTGAAAACAATTGTTTTTTAAACTGAAAAAAAGACACTTTGTAATATCGCAATTTTGCTCCTTTTATTGTCTCTTTGTCATCTAGTCTCGTTAATTACCAGCCAAAAATGAAATTATTGTTGTCGAAGGAAGTTTTCAAGAGAGAGTGTTGTCCCAAAATCTAATGTTTTTAAAGAATTCGTTAACTTTACAACGAAAAAAATTAAACTCATTTTTGATTTTTGTCATGTTTGACGTTCTTTTTGTAGATATAAGACATATTTGGGAACATTTCAATGTTCAGGGGCTTGCTTGAGAAAAATAAATGAACTGACTTAATTATTTCATTCTGTAAAAAATGGCGTTCATATTTTTGGAAATATTCTTTTCGAAAAAAAAAATTAAGTGTTATTTAATTTGGCATTTTATTCATTTTTATATACTTGTTACCTAGCTTCATTAATGAGAGCTAACGTAATACATTATTGCTCCTTGCAGAAAGTGCAATCGAACATATTTTGATGGCCATAGTATGGCTTTACGGTTTCGAAAGCTTTTTCTGCCAAGCTTTAATTGATTTTTGTTTGTTGTTTATTTGTTGTTCTTTTTGTAACCGCTAAAAAAATTGAAAACCGGCAGTTCTTAATTCCTTCTATAGAAGAATTGGTAATGTTAAACCTAAGGGATGTATTAGTTGATTTGTAATGGTTTTCATTACTTTGAAATCAATTGTTGAAAAAAGCAAATTTTACAACTTTACTGTTTTTTTTCTTTATTGTCTAATTGTTACCAAGCCTTTTTTTTGAGTAGTCCCATATTTTTTCTGGTAAATTAAAAGTTATTTTGTTTAATATCAGTTTCTTCTGACGCTATTTTGACTTTGTTACTAAGTTTTGTTTTTTAAAACGGACATGAAGTTTTTGATGTAATTAATGTTTTCTGTTGTTGTTTGATTTTGCTGTTCGTCTTGACTTGATTTCTTAATATTGGTATATCGCATCAATCTAATGCACCATTATTTACTCCACCACTGAGTTGTTTGCTTTGGAGGCTATCTTTTCGTTCATACACCATTTTTGAAAGGAAATATTTGAGTTTTTGTGTTTTTTCTATCTGCTCCTCATTTGGTGAACAATTATGTCAAAATTGTGGATGAGCGGGGTCGGAACCTTATGTGCAATTGCACATCACCGAGTCGCCTTGTTTTAGTTTCGTCTTTTTGTAGGGCAATTTTTAAGAATGTTGTGTTACAATAGTTTGGCTGAATTCGCTCCGCGAAATCGCTCAAAATTCTGTCGTTGAATTTTAATTTTGTTCGATACACTTTTTTTGCTGTACTCGCTCCGTGATCGATTGACTACTCTCAATTTTAGCAGTTTATTGGCTTAGCGAATTGAGGTTTAATTGTTTAATTGGAGATGCCTTTATTCGGCTAACCGAAATCTAGATTTGAAGAGATTCAGCTGAAGATTTTATTGAGGAACGAAAGAATGAGTTGAAGTTTTGAGAGATCGCAGTTTTGTCTTCAGTTTCATTTGTCATCAAACTGCTAACCAATTAGGATCATTGTTGTTCATTGACTCAGTTTTTATAGTTTTGTGCATTTCTTCAAACAACTTGTAATTGTACTCTATTTGGGTCTGTCTATTTTATGCTCTCACTTTAAGCATGACCAATTTATTTTTTCTTGCTTATGCACGATGAATAAATAGCAGCCAACAATCAAATTCGATTGAGTTTTTCAATTCATCATATTTTTGGTTTCCCAAAGGTGACTACGTGCTTAAAAAATATGTGATTCTTGGTGTAATTACATTAGACAAACAGCAACTATTTCTAACATGTGAATGAACTGATGTTTTTGTACTTCTGGGAATGTATAATTCTTCACGGGAATCAAATATCAGAGGAATACAAGAGTGTGTTTGTGTGTCTTCTGATTTGATTAGCTTTGTCTTTTAACATTAAGTGGGGGGAATAGGAAGCGCCTATGATCAGGTCACGCTGGCAAACTTCCGACCGAAAAATTGGGGAAAAGGAGCGCCGTCCTGCTCCTAATCCAAGCATACCTGCCTTTGTCATGTAGTTGAACACGCGGCGTGAACAAAGGTATATCACTCTAAGCACAGCATGAAAAATGAAACGTTAAATGATATAATAAAATATACATTATAATTACATTTTACAATGGAAACTATGATCTATTTTTCTATTTCTCTCTATCTCTTATCAATATACTTTTAAAATGTTGCGGCCGGTGAAATGGTATTTGAAATATTTTGTTTATGTTGTTTGTATGTGTGAGCTTTTTGATAGTATAGTGATGGTGTAGTATATTGAGCTTATGAGGAGAGGAAATAATTTGGAGAAGAAACTCAAGTATCATCAAAATCATTCTCTTTTCAATTTGTTAAGATGTCCTAAAAACAAACAACATCCAACTACCTTTGATGTCATTCACGCGGCTTATGATCAGGTGGGGGGGGGGGGGGTGAGTGGGGGTGAGCATTGTAACGGTGTACAATGGCGTATTGGAATTTCAGAGAATATTAGAGGCAGTGATTACGCAATATTCGTTTGGAAAATTGTAGGAAAACCTGTAGAGACACGCAATAACACTTCAGTCATAGTTAGAGTGCATGAACAGCGGCTGTTTTTCAATTGGAGAACAAACAAAACAAACAACAAATAAATCATCATTCAACCTTTTATTGTTTTCCAAATTAGCAAAGGTGCGCCAGCATGAAAACAGACTGGGAAAACGAACCAAAAGCTTTATAGAAACATCCACCACAATTAAGCGCAGTAAACGTTTCCTAATACGTTGACAGTATGTTTCACTATGAGATGATAGAGCTGTAGACTAGTTGGCTCTGAAGTATTCATCCCAATTGACATTTTTTTCTGACTCACTTCTGTAGAATATAGAAACTTAGAAACGTAGAAAATTGAACTAACCTTTAATATTTGAACCGTATAAACCGAATCCGAAATTAAACTTGATTCAAACTATAGTATTAAAACTTAGAAAATTTAACTTACCAGTTTTATCAAGACAAGAGCAAATTGATATAAATGAATCTTTGAGAAATGGTACTGTTAACCAATATTGGGTTCAAAATGATGATTCTAGATAGCTATTATTAGAGTCAGATTATTCTCCTCGGCATGTTTTAACTGATTTTGATATCTCTAGAAGTGTGAATGAATTCTTAGAAAAATGCAAATGCATTCTATAAATGGTATTCATCGCGACTGATTTCTAGGAATTTTGTAGAAGCAAACCATATTCGGTATCCCGTACGACCCCCACTATAAATCATGGTGCTAAGATTAGTATTGTATCTTGATTTTTCGCATTGATAATAAGTATAAATAGGGCTGATTTTTGAGCTGTTTTCTTAACCCAATTTCGTGATTCTAAATTCACTGCTTATTATACAATCCTCGTTATTCTCAGCGGTAATAGTCTTTCCTTAGTTTCGATTCTTCTAACTTCTTAGGATTATTCGATAGAGTCGGTGTAGACTCAGAGATCGAATAGAGAAATAGAAAATAGTTAGTAGATTTTTTGAGAATACACCTTGGTTGAATATAACTTTGATTTAGTAAGGAATAAGGTCTGTGGTAACTTCGCAATCTTTAATTTCTGCGTCAAGTAATTTCTTAGAGTTATAAATTGGCATTAAACCATAACTTAACATATCTATCTTAGGATACATAGGTGGTTTTACAGAGATCAATCACTATTAGGTAAACTTAAGATTTCCCGGGACTTGGACTTTGGAGAAGGGAACTACAGACGCCTTCGAGACGAGTGCTTCTGAGAGTATTAATCGGCCGCGCTCCTTTAGGAGACTGAATAGTGAAAGCCACTCTGAGGTCGGGGCTGCCTGATCGTTGACGACTTGGCGAGCTAAGTTAACCCATGTAGTATGGAATGGCGAACCAGGTAGACATTATCACGGTCTGCAGTAGCCTGAAGTACCTGATGGGCAATGTCTTAGTGTTCTATTCAAGTTGATTAATACTCGGCTTGTTGGGATGTGGAGTGAACTACGACGAGCTTCCCTTCATCTTCACACTTAGTAGTTTTAGGATCTTAGATTGGTCTCTTAGTATTAAATAGTTGTATTGGGAACTTGGTATACTTCTCAATTATAGTGTCACCTATTTCATAATGGTTTTCTTTTCCATATATTTAGGTCTTAGCTGAGTTTAGACAACTCTCAATCGAACCTTTTAATTACTGTTTAATACAAACGACTGCCTCCGATCTGAATCGTAGGAGTAATAGAAGGGCCTGGTCTACCCCTTTCTGTTATTTTAGGATAATAGGCACTCGAAGTTACCACTACTCTAGTTCTCTGTTTTAACGAAAATTTAGATAATTACAATTGTTGGGATTTGAATAAGGAATTTCCCCCACCCCAGGTTTTTTTTTCAAATTCCACACCTTCAACTACCCGCAGCTTTAATTAACTGCTTAAATTTGAGATTCTCAAATTGGAAGGACGAAAGGATTTTCCTCTCAGATTTCAAAATATCTTGAAAAAATTGAGGAGCTGGAAGATTATGTGCTACAAGCAGGGTCGCATGAGCCGTCTTGTTCAAAAGTGTTTTAGATTTTTTTGTGAAACTACCCAAATAACGATATTGATATATTCCTTCCGAGAAATTTTACTGAATTTGCTAAAAGAATATGTGAAGCTGAACAGTTTAGAAAAATGGCAAAATGATTATAATATGAAAACTCAGGAGCCGTTGAAGTATTTCTTGAGGTGTGTAACCTAAAATTAATGTGCATACTGAAAAAGATGGGCTACTTTAAATGAAAAGTAAATAGGCATGTGAAAAAAAACTGAATTATGGTTTATTAATCTATTTGGAGAGGAGTCAATTGAAGGAATATTCAGAAGACTTAAAAAGTTTTAATGATTTCGGATTGTTAATGGAACCTTGATCACACACATCATTTTTTTTTTGTATTGAATAAGCTAAATATCAGGCTAGTGTTTCAATGGATAAAAAAAGAAAAAAGTACATCGATGGAGAACAAATTTTTCTAGGTAAACTTTCCAATGAAATTTCAGACCGAATGAGCTATGCCGCCAAAAATGTGAACCAACATGGAACCCATACAAGGAAAGTTTTAAGAAAATCTACAATTTGGTTTATCATCTAGAATGTACATCAATAAGACAAAAAAATCAATTGACAGAAGTTTAGTCACTCACATAAAGGTAACAGGCAACAAAAACCAATAGTAAGAAATAGCTAAATTCAAACTCAGTCTCAACCCGGGAGAAACATTCTTGGTAATTAGACAAAGAACATATATGATTTCCTATAAGACATTTCTAAGTATCAAGTTGCAATGATCAAGTATCAAGTAAGAATCATATATGATCTTTTCATGGCTAGTAAGATTCAAGTTGGATCTTTCAATGCTTAAGATTTATCAATTCAGTTTTTATCCCTGGATTTTTGTTCAATAGTTGCTGATTTAATTGCACAATTTTGCTCACCTCAATGCCAAGAGTTAATGAAAACTGCCGCGTTGTAATATTAAGTGAAAGTATTGTGAAAGAAGTGAAAAACATCCCCGCTTTTCTTAACTGCTTGACTGAATTATAAAACATAATGAAATTTTGTTTATGTAAATTTTCCATATATGAGAGGAAATGAAAGTTTTATATTTGCTACTTGAGTCCAATATCATGTTGTGTCAGGTATCATGTTCCTGCGAAATCTTTTATGGTTTTTCTATGTTTACTAACAGCCATTTTTGATCCTTGCTTGTTGGCTAAAATTCCATTAAACCATATATGACATAGAATCGTTACCAAAAATCATATATAACTTAGTATAACTAATAGGATTCTTTTACTGTGTTCAACCCGGAGAACTGAAATTTACCAGTAAAATAAATTTTTGTTTACTACTTTTAGTTTGTTTAGAACTTCTGATATAAAATAGTTGAAGCTAATCATTTATGAAAATTTTGCGTAGAACACGTGCAGGAGAAAAATTTAATTTCTATTTTTTATTAACTATCATGTAAAAATTTTGCATGTGACTTTGTTTTTTTTAAATAAAGTTCCCTTACTAATATGCAAAGATTAAACCTCTTTTTATTAGACTTAAGATGAAAAAGACTGGCTTCAATTAAGTCTGACTATTTCCAATTTTAGTACCTAAATCCTATCTAAGATGAAATACATATAACATGCAAATGGTTTTTAGTATTCAAGTTTCCACTCATAGCCGTGCTTAACACCTTTAGTTTTATCTTGGGCTTCGGTACCATGACAGGAATAATGGCTACAACATTTTGGCCCTTCGTGAGTGAAAGCATTTTTGACCTTGATTATGGTCTCTTAGAAGGGTCAACAGAGGTAGTGTTTCACAAGGTCAACAGAAGGTAGAAAATTAGGGTCGCCAATAAACCATAAATGGCAACTCCATTTTTAGCAGATAATGTAAATCGTTAACATGAAGATTAAGTCATCTGCTAATTAACACTTTTTTGTATCCGCCAGACATTTCCAGTTATATTTGTCAATGAATTTGAATCAAATTTACAATTCTTCCAGTTAAAAAGAGAATGAAAACTCTCCAATTATCCAGACTACATTAATTTTAAGCTATTTTTTTTGTCTATTGACCTTCAAATGCTGTTAGAATGACCTTGAGACATTTTTCCATGTGTAAGAACAACAAAAATTGTGGGTTACCCGCAGTTAACAAAACAGCAGGTCATGCTATTACATCAAATTTGACTGTTGTCCACTGGACTAGGAGAACAATTATGCAGCAAAAATTGAACAAATTTTTTTTTATGCAAAAGATTAACTGGGTGAAAATTAATTAAAAATACATGTATAGCTTTGTCGGACACTGCGTGAAGTATTTTATATGTAGATTTTCGTACTTCAGTCTGTTTGTATGTGGAACTCGAAGCTAATAAAAAGAATCGATCAACACGCGCTTAAGGCCACTCTTCAAATTCAGTAATAACGACAAAATTTACAAATAAAATGAGAAAAAGTTTTTTTTTAAATTAGAACTGAAATAATGTGGATTTTCGAAATCGGCGCACAAAACCCCTAATTTTTTATGAGACGAATTAGTGAAGTAGAGTAACTTCACATTACTCGTAAAGGGGAGTTTTTGAAAACAATTGGAAGGAAAGAAGGGGCGAGGAGGCAAGACCACAAAAGCAAGAATTTGTATACTTGATCTCCATAATTTACAAACGATAATGCATCCAGTCTGGGCTCACATATTATTTCAGCAGCACTCAATCATTTTATTTTCCCTACATTTTAGGCTTCCCAGTATTATGATCAAGTCACAATCTATAATGATAAGAGTAGAAGAAACTTGGCTAAAATCAGATCCTCGTCTAAATTCTCCTTCTGAAAAATTGGTCTTGGAAACTATTCAGAAAGCAAATAATCTGAATAGCTAAATAAATGGAAAGAATTATAAATCACTCAAAGGATCCATGGATTAGTCAGACGAAATAAATACACTTGAAGTTAGGAAAAATGGAGCTAAGAGAATGGCTGAAGGATACTGTTATTTAATATAATTGTTAATGATTCATTCTTGCTTATTTCATCAGAGGATTATTCTAAATTAGATTAAAAACTGTTTCAGATTTCCAAAAAACCAAAGCAAAACTCGAAGACTGAAAAGTGGTTCTGTATAGAGTTATCTTCTAATGGCTTCTTGGTGATTTCAAGAAACTTATAAAACAGACAAAACAAAGAATCATCCTCCAGACACTGAGTTGGATATTTTGCCAAGAACTGACAAATGATGTATTTTTAAAACAAAAAACAGTTTAAATAATACTTTTATTATTTGACGTGATAAGATGATAGTAATATGCATAATTTATTTATTTATATATATATATATATATATATATATATATATATATACATGAGTTCGAACACAATAAGAAATTTGCCAACATGAGTATCATCGAGTCCCAACCAAGATTCGTTTCACTGAGCAAGCCAAACTCGGGAATCAAAAACACGTTCGGATAACTGCCAGGCAGTTTAGTTTATGTATACAATAGTAACTGCTATAGAAACGAGAATTTGCAAAAACGTCAAGGAAAAAGAAAGTAAATAATGCTAAAAATGTCGTATTCTTAAACTTGAGGTTGCTTAAGCTTAGAGTTTTTGAATCAGAGTTCTAAAATTCTTCCTTTTTTAACCCATGATAAATTAGATAACATTTCCTTGGATAGGAAATCAGGCAATGATTTTATTGCTAAAAAAAACTCAACTATTGCTTTTTATTAAAGCAACTACTAGCTCGTTATGTTAATTTTATGTAAACACCATAAAATTGAGAGTAAGATTTGGGCCTTTTGCGATTTGCGGCCCCATAATTTCTTAAAATCTTAATCAAGTAACTGATTGCAATCCTGTGCTTTCAAGTGAGCCAACTGGTCGACACAACGAGAGTCTTATCATTCTCTCTCATATTGAGCGATCAATTCAAGACCCATCTCATGATTACAACTTAGTTGCTAGAGTGCACACTCTAACACTTTCTCTATCAGAGCAAATAAGAATCGTGAAAAATTGTCATCTTATTGTCTTTAGGCGGTTCTGATGCAAACCTAAAAAACATAGACGAACAAACACTCTACGCATTTTCATGTTAGAACGCAGCAATCTCAAGAAGCTAATCCCGAGAATGCAAATATTTATATACAAAATAGAGCGCAGTTTACATAAGTAAACAAAAACTGCTTTGAAAACGGTTTTAAAATTAGAGGTAGGTTATTTCTGTTCAGATGGCGTGAGAATTTAAAATATTCCTTTAAAGAGAAGTTCGGGTGGCTCCTTAATTGTGTTCAACTAACTAGCGCATTATTGCGATTATTATTATTATTATTATTACTATTATTATTATTATTATTATTATTATTATTATTATTATTATTATTATTATTATTATTATTATTATTATTATTATTATTATTATTATTATTATTATTATTAGTATTATTATTATTATTATTACTATTATTATTATTATTATTATTATTATTATTATTATTATTATTATTATTATTATTATTATTATTATTATTATTATTATTATTATTATTATTATTATTATTATTATTATTGTTATTATTATTATTATTATTATTATTATTATTATCATTATTATTATTATTATTATTATTATTATTATTATTATTATTATTATTATTATTATTATTATTATTATTATTATTATTATTATTATTATTATTATTATTATTATTATTATTATTATTAGTATTATGATTATTATTATTATTATTATTATTATTATTATTATTATTATATATATATATATATATATATATAAAATTCTTCATCCTAAGATTCATATTTAGTTCTAAGCAGTTGCAAAGAATAAGTTTAATGTCATTAATTTAATTGAAAGCTTTAACTTTTTTTGCAAGCTCAATCTCTGCGCGATAATAGCAGAAGAAACTGATAAGAAATTGCTTTAGATTTGCGTTATAATTTCATTGAGCAGAATTGGCTGTATTCTGTTTTGCCGAAAACAACAATTACCTGAGTCGAAAAATTGAATCCCGTAAGAATCTCATAATAAACTTTCAAGACCTAACAAGACCGACTTTTTTGCACAAATATTTCAAGTTCTTACAGGACTAACTTTCTGCAAGAATCTTTCAAGGTCCTATAAGACTAATTATTGGTCTCGTTAAAAAATAAAACAGTAGAAAACAAATCCAAATTCGGTCTTCTGTGTTTTCGTAACCATGAATATAACAACTATTTAAGACATGCATGATTATTTGAGCGAATGTTTGAAGAAAAGCAGTAGAGAAAAGAAAGGAGAAAATAAGAGAAACAAAAAGAACAAAAGCAAACGTCATCCTGGTTAAATACTTCACTTCATAAACCGTTTATAATATAATTAAACATTGAAAGCCAGCATTTAAAGAGGTGTGGCTTAAACGTTATTGATAGGCAGATTGGAATATACTGAGCATGTTTTGTCTTAGCCGTCATTTTGGAGTATATTTGAGCACAGTTATTGTATTCTTGGTTATAATTGAACGTTCAATAGGTACAAATTTGTATTAGTATTGAAAAGGAAATGTTTTATATGTAGTTTTTTGTACCCATGAAATTCACACACACAGGCGTACATTGCCTGCGATGTAATAAATGCTTAATTATACAGGTACCTAAGTTGGCGTCTCGTTTTTCCAACCCCACTTTTGGTTGGAGGGAGGAACTATACTCAACTCATTTTTTTCAGTCATTCTTGGCCTTGTAGAAAGATTTCAGTGGTATCACTAGAAAAGTTGTCAGGTGTAGAGTATAGAATTAAAACTTTTTTTAATTTCGTATTTTTTGAAGTATCTTCGAGTTTTGTGTGAACATTATTTGAAATTTCAGTAGATTTGTCCATATTTATAATCGGTTTTATTCCATTTTTGTTAATTTTCCCTAATTATACTAGCGTTTTCATTTATAAAAGCCGCTGTCAGCCTCTCGAAAGGTGTTATTTAGGCGCTTTCCTATTTTACAACCCAGAGAGTCCGGATTGTATCGGATTTCTGTTTCTTTTTTGTAAGATATATTCAAACAATTTTCCATGATAATGAATGACCTTTAAAAACGGGATAAACAGGTATAAGCCAGTGCGCATTAAGTTTCATGAGAAGTCTCAGCTGTTTTTAGTAGCATTTAAAGTGACGGTTGAGCTGAAGCTGCTTGGATTGTCTAAAATCAAGGTAAAAAACTCCTTTGTTGAGCTTTTCCCGTTTTTCTTTTTTTTCACTTTTAATATTGAAACTTGTATTGTTGTTTTTGCCTCTCTTCGACTCTTGCATCCAACCAGGTTTTTGCTAAATTCCAACTCAGCTCTTCTGTAAATATTAGCAAGACAAATTTTTTGGAGCCAAAGTATCGATGAAATTGACAATTAACTTTTGCAAAATGTTCTGTGTTTCTTCCGGATTTGTTTTCCGATCTTTTTCTCAGTTTCTCATCTTTCGAGCTCAAGTCATCTCTTAAAATGATTTGAGCTAAACCTTGCATTCACTTGCAAATTTTGACGCTACAAGTTTTTCAGAGAAATTAGACGCCGAGAAAATCAATCAAATATTTAGAATTTTTTTGGAAAATCTAATTCTTTAGCTACTTTCCAACAATTAATTTTTTCCGCCTCGGTTTGCGACTAATATATGATAGTAAAAATCCAGCAAATGAACACTTGTTTCCAAAATTACTTATGAATTTGGAACGCATATTTTTTTTCTGTTAGATTTGTTAAACTTTTTGTCCATTTTTTTGTCCACTTTGTAATTTTAAATTGGTCTACTGGTCTAGTCAGGGAAAAATTAGTTTTTTCACATTTTCGTAAAAAATCAATAGTTTTCGTCCTTTTGATTTCTAAAAGGACTCAAATTGTATTGGTGCGCTGTCTTTTTCTGGGGGCCCATTCATTTTTGAGATTAAGAAATGTACTCAAAAGTAAATAGGGGTCGAAAGTTTGGTTAAAAATGAAGTTCTTACTTTACAGACATTTTTGTTTAAGCCAAGGGAATTTTAAGTTTTAAGTCAAGACATTTTTTTCAAATTCATTTTGTTGTGGAATCAGGAATTTATGTTCGAACAGGTTTGTGTTACGATAACGTAGTAACGTTAGTAATGTTTTATTATTTTCTGGTGTTTTGTTTTCAATAATTGGAGATCTTATTAAGTCTCACTTTTTAATGAATTCAGCTCTTATCAAACGACATTATATTTTTGTTTGAAACAGGGATAGAGATTGATTTCTGAAACATTGCAAGGTACAGTAAATGGTTATTTGATAAAATTGTTTGTTTTTTTACTGCAAACACTTTTTTCGAGATGATTTCAAATCTGTCGTTTTGTTTGTATTAATATTAACTCTACTGAAATAAAAAAATTCGATTTCTTTTGTCTGAAATTAACCATTTTTATGCACGCCTGTCCTTTTCTAGGAATAAGTCAGGTTTTAAAAATAAAATTTTAGCAACTTTCTATATAGTTTCCATATTCCTTATGTCAGTTTGCTGTCAAAGTCTGTCGTGGGCTTGTAACAAAAATAAATGGTTTGATAACGAGTCGCCTCTAAATTTAAATATACATTTCTCAGAGGAATTAAACATTTCGCAATATTTAGAATTGAACTTCAAAAAAATTAAGTTTTTCGAGTGATTACACAAAAGCACTTACTACATTAGGGTTATCCAACAAAAGTCACTAATTTAGAAAAAAAGAATTTTCACGTCAGAATAGAGCTGATTTTTATGAAAACGGAAACTGCAATGAAAAATGTTAGAGAAACCAAACGAAGGAGTTACAAGGCTTACAATTTGCAAAGTTCCGATGATATCATTGACTTACAAGATTGTCAAGTAAGCTTACATTGGATACAATGTATCCATACTAAAGACAAACATTAACTAAAAAAATGAATCCAAAAAAGTCTACTAAAATAATATTAGGTCTTTTCTTCGAAGCCTTATGTTTATTGAATTCTGGTTATAGAGAAGTTCATGCGTCATTTTAGTTGTTCCAATGAGCCCTTAAACGGTTTCCATGGCTAAGTTTCTTTAAAAAGAGCATCAAGTTTTCTCATTTTGACAATTTAAGAAAAACAGAAATGAAAGGGAAGTCTAGAGTTTTTATTTTTGCATATACATCGGGAAATGGCAAAAATCTTAAGAACAAGGAAAATCTGAAAGCATTTGCTCCTAGCAGTTTTTAAAAAAAATAATTTCTGAAAAAAAAACCATTTCAATCTTAAGACGTGTGCTGAGGTAGGGTTACCTAGGGAGGTTACTCTAACTCTGTCTTATGGAGTCTCAAGAATATAGTATATCTTAAGGCTTACCTGACTAACTAAAGTTCTATTCCTCTAGTCTTTTACTCTTCTATCTGAGCTTCAGTAGACAGTGCACCGGCCGCAATGCTAAAGTCTAACGTATATCTCAATACAAAACAAGAGCGGAGTAGAGAGAGAGAAATATACTTTATTATTATATCAGGTCTGACTGGTACCGACTAAAGGGTAGAGTTGTCTTGTTGTCTCTGGGAATAACAAATAAACATTTAAGGGAAAGGCACCTCCATAATTTCAACCAATCAGGGTTGAGTATTTTAGTATTTATTTATTAAATAAAACAAGTTTATAAATCCTTTTGTTGGAAGTCAACACTGACTCCATCTTTCCGGGTTTTAGAGTTTTTGTTTTTTGAAAGTCTTCTTTACTGTATATCAAAACGAATTAATTTCTCTTCATTCTCTCTGAAAGGTTTTTCTTCTTTTTTGGCTGAAGGTGTTGCCTTGTAGTCGTGGTTTTCAGATAATAGATCCCTGGACACAGGTTGCCCACATAGCAAGGATGAACATCAACAACCACAAAAGTATCTATTCCACCACCACACTTCCAGTGGGTGAAGATCCTTCTGTGCCGCTCCAATGTTGATGGATGTGGTGCTCCTGTTGTCCAGTGACTTACCTGACTTACCTGATTTGTATGTGTTAGCTGTTAAAGTGTTTATTATTTTTCTCTATGTAAATGTTCTTTGTTATTACGTAGTATCCCTTCCGGTGGGAAAAAGAAAAAGAATGTATTTTGTTCCGTTTATCTTTAGAAATCGTTTGATTTCAATGGCGTAAATTTCCTGGTTAACTCCTGTGTTTGAATGTTTTTTGTTATGGAATTCCATGGAGAAATTGAGGGTAGTAGACTTTTTGTGGCTTTCTTGGCCATGTTGGATTTTGTAATTGAGATGAACATGTATTACTTCTTGAATCTATTCGAGATCAAGAGTCATTCTGATGTCTGTCTGTTTACAATGGTTTTGTTATACTTCTACAACGTCAAATTATATGACTGCGCTTTTCGTATCTGTATATTTTGTTATAATGCCTAAAAGGTGCTTAGTATTTTAAAGATTGTAATGGATATGACCCAATTTCCCAATTGTTTGATTTCCATTAACGGGTATTTCAAATGATGTAAAATGTTGTCTGTCCGCGCGCTTATATCCAATAACCGAATTTTCCTTTTTGAGGAAAAAGCATTTAGTAATTGTTACAAGTAAGATGTTAGTTGTTACGAATGGGTTACATGTGTCTGTATGTGCTGACCTACATATGTATTATTTTGTTTAAGGTACATATTTGTTTTGTTCAGAATTGTTACATTGCATATTTCTAGTGTTAAGTTCGGATTGTGAAATTTTCGAATTTCAAAATATTTGAGAAATTCTTTCATTCTGTTTGGTACAAGTGTAATACTAAGTGCTATGTATTCTGTTATATGTTGTTACAGAATCATTTTTGTACAATGAAATAAAGTTTGCATGTATAAATGTACATATTACCCTAAAGTATGTGTTTTGTTTGTAAATTAAATGATCATGTCTTAACTCGTTATGAGTAATATATATATGTAAAGTGTTTTGAAAATTTGACATGTCCGGCTTATACATTGTGTTATTCTTTGCATGTATTAGTGTTACTCATAAAACTATTGTGTTCCTTTTTATTGTCTTTTCCATTCTATTTACAAAATTGCATATATCTAACTATGGAAGGCTTTGCATATTTACGTGTATACATATGACTAATTTAGGGGTAAAGTAGAAAAGTATTTTTTGGAATTTATCATATTTTATTTCACTTTCAGTGTTATACCAAAGGGTATAACTAGTCGTATAAATGGGGGATATTAAAAGTGAAAGGTTATCTAAAAAGGTTAAAGAATAAATAAATATGCACTGAGTCATCCATGGTTGGATGTATTGTTACTAAATACATTATTGTTACTAAGTACATTCATTACATTTATGTGTTACGACATAGAGGAAAGTTGTTACATATATATTTGTTATAGCTTCTTGTTATAACTTTTCAGTTTGTTTCGGATGATTCGTTCGAGAATTATATTGTTCATATTCTTTGACGAAGTGATCGTCGTTTGCCAAATAGAATGCGATCAGATTTGTTAGTTCGTCCAGCGAGACTTCCGTTATAGAAGCTTTAACCGATTTTCGTATTTGTTTTTCTAAGTCTGTAGTTTTACGTTCGTTATTGAATTGGATACGATTTATGACAGCTCTATTTGTTACGCTGCCTTCAAGATGGTACGTGTGATACTCTTCACACGGTTCGAGTGCTTCAATAGGTACCATCAGTGGTCGTTCGGGAGATTCGTTCGGTTGAAATATATAATAGTTCTTTACGGGATCGAAGTTTCGGAGTGTTCCTACAGTGTATTCCCATTTTAACTTATATCCGTAATTCAGGAAGTATGGTGACGTAAGTTGGTCGTTAATATGAATATAACTTTTTGTTGTGTTTTTATTTTTGTCTCGTAAAAATGTGTAGTAAATGAGGTTATGAACAAGTTTAGTCTCGTGAACTCTGTAGTTATTGTTCTGTACATCTTTAGCCGTTGGATGTAAAAAGTTAAAACTAAGCTGGAAAATTTGGTGGTCAAAAACGCTGTAAGCGGAAAGGTCTTGGGATGCCTTTGCAACGAGAAGGTCAAATGTGCATACTGTTGGCAGTTTGAACTCATAATCATAGTCGTACAGAAATCGCTCTGTAAGACTATAGAATTGTTTAAGTATTGGGTAGCATGTTTGATGTAGTTTATCTCGTCCCATGTTTTTGGTACTGCGTTTGACAGTATTTGTATTTTCGGAGGGTAGTGGGGGAAAATATTCCGATATGCGGTCCTTTAAGTTATGTATTGGGGCCATTATAAAACAATAATCGCGGGAGTCAAATGGCATATTGGACCAATTTCTGTAACTAAGTAGGGGGTTATAGTTACTGCTGTGAGGGTTTGTTAATAATCTAGGATCGTTATCCTGGAACCAAATGGTTTCCATCACTGTGGTTGTTGGGGATTGTTCGTTCGTTGATTGATGAAAGAATGATTTATGATTGTTACTTCGTGGTGTTATCGCATAAGGAAATCTCAAATTATGTGGTCGTATAAAAGATTTATTAGATGTAAACTGTTGATTGTTATAAATTGTTCGTTCATATACACGATCTGTAGGAGGGGGTGGTCGCACTGGTGGAGGATAGTTAGGAAGTGGTGGCGATTGAAACTCTGTATTCGGTTGGTATACCGTTTGTATGTTTTTATTACCATTGTTACTAGGTCTAGTATGTTGATAACTATGTACGTGTGTACTAGTTCCTTGTTCATTCGGATTGTTCGGTGTTCTATTCGAAAACGCTTCCTGATTGTTATTTTTACTTGTTAATCGCTTATGAGTTACCTTTTCCTTGATCATTTGTGCAATTTCTTTTGGCGTTGGTTGCAGTGATGTCTGTGTCTGTTGATCGTTGGTGTCTCCATCGATCTCAACTCGCATGGTTGTTATACGATCGTCAGTTTGTGTACTACATGTAGAGGCGTTATCGCGAACTGTTCCTGGTGAGGAACGTCCAGATCCGGAGCTGAGTTCGCCCTCCTCAACGTCGTAGCTGAGGGGCGAATCTGCTCTGTATGCAGATTCGTACTCAAAGTCCATCTTATGTGCCATTATTAATGGTTAGCTAAAATTGCAATTAATATGTTACTCATTTACATTTGTTATTACTGAAGAGTGTTACTATACAATAGTACAAATTGTTACTGATTTACAATGTTATAGGTGTTTTATTGTTTACGAATTTGTTTGTTATTTAATATCGTTACTATTGTCAACAATTCAGTATTACTGTTTTATTTGGCGTTGGACATACTCGGTAAGTGTTAAATTTCGTACAAAATTGGATAGTATTAGAATTGGATTATAAAAATGATTTATTATGATTATTTAGAAAATATAAAAATAGTGAAGTTAGGGAAGGTTCTGAAGTAATGAAACAAGGGGTGAGATATATAAAGTATGTGCTTATTACGGCAAGTTATTTTGGCATATAGCTAATAGTGTGTTAGCTAATAGTGTGTTAGTTGTTCTTAGTAAAATACACGGTTATACTTCATATGTATTTGCTGAATGAGTGTCGAAATATGTGACTTCATTCGTGTGTGGTTGATCGTCATCGTTCAATATGTCTAAACTATGGCAGCGGTTATTCATTTTGTTTGCTGCTAGTTTCAATTGTGTGAAATCAATTGGTGGTGGATTTTGTATTTCTATAAGCTTCACTGATGGGATGAGATTATTTTGAGTGTTTACTTGTGATGGTTGTGGTATTTCATACGGTGTTGTTTTATTGATTCCAAATTGTGGTTCATATGATGTTCCGTGAAATGTTGAAGTTTGTTGTATATTGGGTGCACTTGGGGTTGGTGACACGTGGGGGGGTGAATTTTGTGTTGTACTCACTGGTATGTTATTTCCTAAACATTGATACGCTGGTGGAGGGGTAATGAGTTGTGGAGGTAAGGTAGTCATTTTGTTTTCAGTTATTGTTTCAAGGGGCTCGATTTTTAATGGTTCGGGTTGTTTGTATTTCCGTTCTGGTAGTGGTGGTTTTTGTTTCTTAGGTGGTGATTCTAGTGTTCTCAATTCTAGTCCTTGATCTGTTCTACGAATGGTTGTGTTATAATGTTTGTAGTTTATGTCAATATATGTTTGTTCTGGTGGGTTGTTTTCATTACGTGTTAAATGAATAACGTCGGATGAATGACGGCGGAAAGTGTGTTTCCTATTTTTATTGTGTTTAGTATAGTGTGAGTAATTGTTATCACTATCATGGCTATCATGACTAGTGTCATCTTCTTGTATCTGTGCAACTAGCTGTGTTAAAGTTTGTGAGAATATACCAAATATTCCTGTTAGTAGTATTTTAGTAACACTTGCTTGTTTACCAATCGCTTTATGGATTGCAAATGCGTTGTAAAATTTAATTACTAGGTTAGTTATAAATAATATCATACTGATCATTGCGTATATAATTGCCATCTTTTCGAGAATATACCATGGCCAACCAAATATTGATAATATTTGTTCTTTGGGCCATTCTCCATCAAAAATTTCTTTCCAGTTTACGCTTGGTTGATCTATTTGGAAGTTATATCCATTTATGTTAAGATCTTTTAACCATTTTAAGGATTGTTCATAATTTTTGTATGTTTGTAAAAGTCCAAGTTGTTCGAGTTCTAATAATTTTTGTGCATTTGCTGATGTAGCTTCTTGTAGTGGTTTTTCACGATCTCTCATATATTCGTGGAGTAGATCTCTTTTGCGTTCTTGTATTAGTTGTTCTTTACTATAAATGCCACTTTCTATTAAACTTGCTTTACTAAACATGTTATCTAAAACTATTTCCTCGGGTGATATAGTGTTCAATATCGTTTCTACTTTTACTGGGTAGGGTGTTACTCTATATCGTGCTGTTCCTTCAGTGTCTATTGAGATGAGTTGATCAAAGTTACTGTGTGAACAGGGTACTGTTTTTGCCCATAAGTATGTCTGTCTTGTTAGTTGGTGTACATATTGTACTCTGTTCTTGTATAGAATAGGAATTTTATCGTAACATTCGCGTGTTTGTGGTACATAAAGAGGTGATGATTTCTTCGCACATTTATACATTTTCATGACGTTTACGCCTTCTTGTTTCACAAAAATGGATCTGTCTCCAGTAAGAATGTATCCTAAGAGTGGAGTGTTCTTTTGTACTTGAGTCAATGTTAATTGTCTGAGGTTTCGAGTTTGTTCGCAAATTTGTGAATAGAATTCTATTGCTTGTAAGCTAATTCTAGAATAAATGTTACTCATATATAGGTCCATTTTCATATTAAGGTGAGTTTCTTCGTTTACAAAACCATAATAGTATTGTTGGTTTTCTTTGTCTTCGTATCGTGTACGTTCCGATATGATTTGTTCTGGTTTTATTTTAATAAATTTTTCATCGTCAAATTTGTCTTTTTTCTTTGTTACTTTTTGTCCTGTGTGCATGTCAAATCCATATTCATATATTATGTATATATCGTCGTATTCTGTTTTGTGTAGTGGTTGCGGTGAACCGCATTCACGTTCGACTAGTGGGTATACTTCGAATCGTGTTGATATTGTGTCTGTCTGATTTAATTTTATTTTCTTTGTGGTGTCTGGTTGTTGGACTGTGGTCCATTCTGCATTTGTTTCTATCCAATATCTATCTTGATATTTTACCATATATGCGTCAAATCGTATTAGTTCGAATAGTTGACAGTGTGTCTGTGGTTCCCACACAATTGTTGCTTTTGTTAGTGGTGTGGGTAAACATTCTCCCTTGCGGAGATCGCATGGTAATTTTGTTCCCATGTATGATATTTCTTCGGTGTCTAAATTTAATATTAGTGAGACTTCTCGTATTTCGAGTGTCCAATCTAAGATGTCTATTCTGTTCTGTTTACGTGGTCCTTTCATACAGTTGGACTGTGCGTTTTTAATTGCGCTAGGTATCCAAAGTGGGTTTGTGTAATCGTATACAATTCGTCCGTATGGTGGTACTAGTGGAATGTTCATATCGAATTGTATTCTGCCTTGCAGATCTTCAATCTTTTTCTGTAATGGTGGATTTGCAATAAAGTTGAATGATATATTGTATCTTGTAGGTTTATATTGTGTGTTCTTTAGTAAGTTTATTCTAGCGAGTTCGTTACGAACTTCGTCTGCATCTAATATTTTTGTTCGTTGTGCGTCGGAAACGTAATAGCTAGGTCTATTTGCTCTTATGTAGTTGGTGTGTTGTGAACACCATTCTACACGTTCTTTGATTGTTCCTGCAACTGCGTATGCTTTGATTTCTATTGCTTGTGCTTTTGATAAAAGTTGTACTTCTGTCTTTGTCATATCAAGATCTAGTGGTTTGAATTTACATGTGCTGATTTTATTTAGTTCGTAGTATTTTACGTTTTTGATTTCTTCTGCATCACAGTCGTAATGTTCTATGAATATATCCTGTGGTCCTGTTGCGGAACCATTAATATTCTGTCCTGTTAATTCAATAAAGTCTATATTTGTTTGTCGTTTCTGTCGTTTGGTGTTCAAGTTAAATTTATTTAGAATGCTATCTGTTAGTCTTTCTGTGTAGAAATTCCAGTTTCTTGTCCATTGGTCTATAGCTGTTTCCCACATTGCTTCATAATCTGTATCGTTTATATTTGTTATATTGTCGATATTAATATAATGTTTATATTTATTAATGTGTTTAAACTTGTTTGTGGAGGTGTTTGTTCCATTTCGTGTTCTGTTTTTCTCTTTAAGTTGTTCAATGTGTATATTCATTCGTTCGTTAATTAGGTCTTTTATTCTGTGTTTTGCGTTGTCTTTAAGTCTTTGTTCAAGTTGAAGTTTTGTTTCTATTTTCATACATATATAGAATATTAATAATAGAATATACATATAATTGCTTTTAGTTGAAGCGACATGTGTATGTCAAACCTGTATGTGGATTATAGAATGTGGCGAATCCAAGTGTTTGTTTGGTATATCTGTCAAATTTATATACGAAGTCTATACAAATGAAGGGTGCTGGTGTTGTGGTTGTTACAATTGAAGGTGTTGTTGCATGAAATGGGTGGTTAAATATAGTGTTATATTTGATTGTAGAATTAAATTTCAATTCGAGAGATGGTGTTGCTAGAACTTCTAGTGCTGTATTGCGTTGTCGTGCTGTGAGATTGAGTGTGTTAATAAGTCTATTTCTTGCCCAATTTGTAAGTGTATCTCCAAGATTTGTAGGTCCGTATAAAGGAGGAGGTGGGTTCCAAGTTTTATGGTCTAATGGGAATAAATAGGTATGTTCATTGGTTCTGCTCTTGGTTGGGGGGTTAGGATTGAGTATGGGGGTTGATCTAGTTCTTCCGGGATGGCTGGATGGTAATCTAATTTCGGGTATGAATGATGCTGGAGATAGCGCTGTGTTTCTAGGTGGTTGTAGGGAGTTCGGGATGTCAACTCTGGGTATACTTATAGATGTGTTGGATGATGTCTGGTTTGTTTGTAATGGTGTTGTGCTTGTACTAGCTGATTGGGGGGATGTTGCTGACTAATGTGAACTGTTGGGTGATTGCAATGGTTGTACACGGAAATGTTCTTGCACAAAGTTAAAATCTTGTCTTTGTTGAAACGTTGGGGGTAGGAAAGGGTTTGCTCGTAATTCAGAAGGTGTTGGTGTATGATCTGTGTTTACACTTGAGTGTTCGCTTGGTGAGCTTATACTAAAGTTGTGTAGTGTGGGTGTGCCCGTTCTACTTGGTGGTTCTGAATTTATTGTTTCTATTGGTCTAATGATATTAGATTCTATGTCTGTTGAACCGTAAGAAACTAGTGTAGATTCTTGTGTGGGGAAGGATAGAGATGATCTACGTCTTGCTCTAAGAAGTTCTCGTCTATCCGGCCGTTCTCGTCGTACTGTGTAGGGATTTTCAGTATCTATACTTACAGTATCTTCATTTTCTGGTGAGGTTGGTATATTTGTTAGATCTGTAACTTCGTTATGGTGTGGTCTTTCGGAGTTATTGTTACTGTTATTATTACTAGACGACGCAATTTTTGCTGTTTTATGCTTTTATGCGCCGGTCTCAGGTCCGTGTTGTGGTATGTGTATATATGGTGGTGCTAATATTAGTACTGGTATAAATTCTTGTTCTGGTGTATGTGTTTGTGCTCCTAGGTTTGATATCCAAATTTCTCTATTTGCAAGATGTAACTGTAGTTGGTAAATAATGACAGTACCGTATAACGGTGAGTTTTCGGGAAATCCTATTTGTAGGTAGAATCTTTGTGAATGTAATGTGTAATAGATAGATTCTTCTATATCTGGAAGTGGATCAATTTTTATGGGTTAAAAAAATATTCTGCTAAACTTAAACACATTCGTATGAAAAAGTATATTATTAGTGCTATTTTGATGAATTTAAATATTTCGAGTTCAATAATATCAATATTTGATTTACAAATGTGAAATATGTCTGAGTGTAATTCCTGCATAAGGTGGTGTGAGCTAGGTGGTGTGATGTTTTTATTTATTGAACTGGTGGGCTAGCATATATAACTCTACGGTTACGTATAACTTCAGTAATGGTTACCACTGCTAGGTATGTTGAAACAACTATTATACACGGTATTAAGAAGATTGTTAAGAAAAATAGTACTTTAGATAATAATATATATATTGCAACTAGTGCCTCTGTGAAATCAATGGTTGAAACTTATATTAGTTTGTTCACTGTTTGTTCACTGTGTAAATCAGATACAATGCTACACTGAATAGTGACAGTTATTTACTATTGTAACTGACACTAAACGGTGCCGCACTATCAAATTTCTGTTACTTTTATGTGTATAATATTATAACAATGAGAGGTATCATGTTATTTCTTTGTTCTGTCATCAACGAGGTGTATAGCTTCTTTCTTGCAAACTGCGATAAAAACTGTTTTTAGTTGATTTAAATCAACACACGTTGTTTTGTTATCTGTTGTTTTAATGTTTCGAATTCTGTTACTGTTTCAGAACAAGGTAAAGTATACTTAAGTATATCAAAATGGTGTTCTCCCCAAAAGAGTTTTATTTCTTGTTTTGTTTTTGTTACTCCTTCAAAGATGAAGAGGAAGTTTTTTGGTGAAACTTTGCAGTTTGTTAGTACAACGTTATCGTCGTCAAAATGTAGATGACTACCAGTTGGGTATTCAATATCTGTAAACTCGTCTGTTTGTATTGCAATTTTTATTACAATTTGGTTTTTGTTAAGAGAATTTAGAAATTCTGATACTGACAACATAGGTGGAGTTTCATTACAATGATAGTTGTAATGATGTATCAATCTTTCTGATATAAAATTAAGGTAGTTCAGTTTACCTGGGATTGTAGAACTGTGTTGTGAATGGTTGATAAAAATGTGAAAGATGTTGATATTCTTTCACTGGGAATAGTTATTGAAGTTTTGGTTTACAGAGAGATGATTGAGGAAAGGTTTATAAATGATTGAGAAAGTTTTTTAAGAATTTATAAAAAGGAATCTGTGAGAATATTTTCAAAGATTTTTACTGAAACCTTGACTGAAATTAGAGTTATTCGTCAACTGGGTTGAATTGTATGAGAATTTTTTAGAGTTATCAGCTTTGCTGATTTTTAGAGAATTTTTCAATTTTCGGAGAGAAGTTGTTTGTGCAAGACAAAATTGGAATTGTGATTCTAACTTT
Source organism: Convolutriloba macropyga (assembly GCF_964194025.1). NCBI lineage: Eukaryota > Metazoa > Xenacoelomorpha > Acoela > Convolutidae > Convolutriloba > Convolutriloba macropyga. The sequence continues at coordinate 36,718 of NW_027450841.1, forward strand.
CTTGTTTCTTGTTCTCTACAATGTTTGTGACATTTGCATATCTTCCGTTTTTCGTTTTTGGTTCTTGAGTTGCCAATTACTGGGTCTTGTTAGCTTTTGGATAGGTCTTTTTCGATTTTTGAGTACTTTCTTAGATTCTTTTAGCTTTGTTGTTACCATTCTTTCTTCTTATAATTAGTTGGTGTTTATGATTATGTTAGTTGGTAATTAGTATCTTTGGTTGCGATATTGGTAAGTTTAAGGGTCTCTTTAATGGTTTGTTGGTGCCATCAAGTTGGTGCCATTTATTTGCCATTTTGTTATTTGTTAAATTGTTACTTCTTTTCTAGCAATTAGCTTTCAAGTTGATGATTAGTGATGGTGCCATTATAGTAGATGCCATCTAGTTGGTGCCAACTTCTTGGTCTTCTAATTTGCTTTTATGTTAGTGAGATGTCAATTTCGTAAGATAGTCTAATTGGATGGTGCAAGTTGGGGATGGTATGACGTTAGGTTTTGGTAGTGATTAGTACTGAAGTGTCTACTTCAGTATTTTCTTTGATCTGTGTCAGATCTATTTCGTAATTACCATTTTGTAATGGTTGTAAATGTTAATTGGGTTGACATTTTCTAATTTGTTACTGATTGTGTCTGCATGGGAGTCGTTTGTCCCGTCACTATGTTTCAAGTCTCTTATGTCCGTAATGAACATATCACTTTGTGCCTTTTTTCTTCTGTTAATGATCTCTCTACATATCTGTAGTAATCGATGTATTTCTGTAGTGATGATCCTAATGAGGTTAGCATTTTACAAGTGCTACTAATTACGTTAGTTTTACTAACATCCATATTTTTAACGTCCGTTTTTGTTAATGACGTAGGTTAGTTTATGACGTACAGTTTTGTTATTGTCATGTCTATTTAGCCGAAGGTCGTTTGACCGAATGATATTCAAAGTTGAACTAAATCGTTTTAATCGTGTCTAAAGTTGAACTAAATCAAAGTTGAATGAAACCAAAGTTGGAGTAAATCGTTTTGATCAGGTGTACACATAAACCAAATGCTGTATTAATGTGTGTTGTTGAACTAATTGTTTTAATGTGTGTTTCAGATGTGACGTGATTTCACCGTGGTTCCAGTGTGTTCATGAGGCGTTAGTTCATTGTTACTGTCTGGAACGTTTACATGTGCATTTGTTACATTGTTATACGGCAATAAAGAGATTAATCTAACGTTAAAATTTGTTTTGGGTTATTGTTTTCTGCCTTATTAACTAATTGTCTTATGAGTTCATTTACATATCAATTATTTCACGTTAACTTACACGTTACGGGAAAAGAGGAAGTTATAGTTTATTAGTTTTGGTAACTTTGACAATGGTGGCGAGTACTGTTATCTATATTGTTCCTTATATTTGCGGAGTTCATTATTTCTGTATATCTATTCATTATTTCCTGTTTTATCTGTTTTAGTATTAGTTTTTTGTTTTATCCTGTTAGTGTTATCTTGTGTGTTGTATATCCTTTCCATTTGTGTATTACAGTTCCACTTGTGTAATTTGTATTTTGTATTCTGATTTATAAATTTCTACAAAGTATCTATTCCATTCCGCGAGTTTATCAATCGTGGATTTTTTATACTTTGTTATTTGAACTTATTTGTTATTTGAATTTTGAATATTTTGATCATTTGTTTATTGTTTTACTTCAATTTAACTACAATAACGTCTATTCCAGTTCTAAACCTGTGAACATCAATACCTTTTTATTTTTTTGTTTTTGTTGTTATTTGCTTGAATTGTTTATATGAGAATTTACCTTTTTGTTAAACTTAATGTGAGAGGTTCAGGGGCTAGTATCAATATCAGTTTGTTTTATACGATTTGTTATTTGGATTATTTGTTTTATTTATTTTGTGTTACTATTGTTGGTGTATTCACGATGGATGAGAAAATGGTTGTGATGGAATGGCTGTTGAAGAGATGGAGGAGGATTTGTGACAATTTTGAGAAGAGTTGTGATGAAGATTTGAAGGAAGAAGTGAAGAAAATTGTTGATGAAGAAGATGTAGTGGAAGTTTGTATGTGAAGAAGAGTGAAGGTTTTTAGTCGTCATGTGTCATTCATTTTATATTGATGTTTGTTTTTAATTCCTTTCGATGTTTTTATATATGTATTTGATGTTTTATTATTTTTTGTTCTAATTTTAATAGAAATGTTCTTTTGTTAGTTAAAAATGTTTGTTTGTCAATAGAAATGTTCGTTTGTTAACGTAAATACATTTCGTTTTGTTTATTCGGGTGAACATATACGGGAAAATACACACTGGTTAGGGTTAGGATGTGTGTTACGTAGGAATACTGGATATATTATTTGTAGGAATACTGGAATTCTAATTTGATATGTTTTATTTGTAGGAATACTGGAATTCTAGATCTATAGTTGAAATGTTTGTTTCATTAGTGAATTAGTAGGGTTAGGTGTAGTAGAAATACAGGTTTCATTTTGATATTTTCTAATATTCGTTACAACTTTTGTAATGTCTGTCCATTGAATAGAATAACTTATAAGTTGTCATAGTTAGTTATAGGCATATTATTATAAGCGTGTAATTGGATGATGTACATATTAATATGTGTTAATATGTATTAATATGTGTTAATATGTGTTAATATGTGTTTACATATTAATATGTGTTAATATATTTATTCTTACATGTTGAACTGTATACTTAATATTTATATCACGATTTATAATATGTATTTATTTTTATGTATGTTCATATTATTTAATTATTATTATGGTTGTTTCTGGTTGTTTATTATTTTATCATTGTAACCTTTCTTTTGCGAAGGTTGTATTTGTGTGTATGTTTTGATTCTGTATGGTTATTCTTTTTATTTATTTTATTTTCATCTGTATGTGAATGTGGTTGCTTTAATGTTGGTATTTCGTTTGTTAATAAGTAATTTTGTAATTCTAATTTGATATGTTTTTCTTTCGGGTAGTATGGTACAATGTGATTTCTATGTATTGTTATTTGTTCTTTATTATTATCTTTTAAGATGTAGGTTGTATCTGTTGGTTTGTCGATAATAATGTATGGTCCTGTTTTCAGTGGTAGTAGTTTTTTCGATACTCCTTCAATTTGTTGTTGATTTGTAAGTAATACGAATGTATTCTTTTCAAGTGGTTTCGCTGTGCGAAATCGAATGTTCATTTCGTCTGTTAGTTTCTTTCTGTTCTGTAGAATCTTTGTTATTCTTTGATATGTATCATTATAGTGTTTTTCTTTGTCTAAAAACCATTTTGCGAATGTTCCTTTCTGTAATTTCGCAATTTTCGGGTGATTAAATTGTTTTTCTAAATGTGTATGTGTAGGTTGTTTGTTACATGCACTTGTATCTGATGGGTTACAGTTGCCCATTTCATCTGTTGTTGTTCCGAGTTTAATCTTTGTTGGTTGTCTTGGTTTTTGATTAAAAACAACTTCGTATGGTGACATTCCAAGTCGTGTTTGATATTGTGTGTTGTAAGCATAAGGGAAAAATTTTGCTTTTCGTGACCAATTGTTATATTTTTCGTTCAGCAGTGTTCTTATAAATTGTCCAATTATTCTATTTGTTCCTTCTACTAAACCGTTAGTCCAAGGTGCATATGTTGTACTTGGTTTAAATTTGATTTCGAAATAATTACATAAGTGTGTTAGCTCTGTATTGATGTATTCTGATCCATTATCAGATCGTATTTCATCGGGTAGTCCGAATTTCATGAACCAATGTTCGAATAATGCGGTAAATGCATAGTGTGCTGTATTTTTCGGTGCACACATTATTGTTACATAGTGAGAAAATGCGTCAACTATAACGAATATATAGTTGTTTCCTTCTGATGTAGGATAGATTGGTCCTTTTGTGTCTATCATTATCATTTCATTAAAATACTTTTTTGTTGGTGCTAATTGTTCTTGTTTACTTTTTATTTTTGTGTTGGCGAATACCTTGTTTGTTTGGCATGGGATACAGTCTGCAATAAGAATTTTTATCCATGTTGTGAGGTTCGGGAAGTAAAATTTTTCCATTATATTTCGTTTTGTTTTTTCGAGTCCTGTGTGACCTACGAGATCTATGCAATGATTTTCGTAAAATACGCATAGCAATAATGTTAATGGTAAGCAAATTCGTTGTAATGATTTTTTGTGAACATTTATTATAATTTTCATTATTTCTGTTGTTTCGTCAATTATTATTGATTTATATTTCCGAAAGTAAGCAAATAATCCTTTGTTGCCACGGATCTCCAATGTTACTGAGTGTGGTTTGTTGTTGTGTTTTTTCCACATTTTCACTCTGTGTAGTACAGGATCTAATATTTGTGTTTCTTTAATAAGTTGTTCTGTTACCTTCGTTTTTTCGTCATAGAAGATATCTGATATTTTTGCATTTTCGTATTCTGAATTTTGTTTTATGACATTAATCAGTCTGAGGTAATCATCGTCGTGATGAATTGTGTACGGTCCTTTTTGGTTCTTGTTAATAATAAGATCGTCTTTTTCTATTGTTGGTGATTGCCAATCTCTTATTTTTGGTTTGTATTTTGGTATTAGGTTTGTTTTTGTTTCTGTATTGTATTTCTCGTATGAGATCGGATTATATGTATTTTTATCTATGTTAATCTCAAAGTAGTTGTTATGTATGTTTGCTAATACTGGGTAATGTGTTCGGTCTGTATTCTCATCATTCGGATTATTGCAAACGCTGTATTTGCATTCGAGGTTATTTGTAAACGGTGTTTTTGCAAAGAAGAATTTAATGTTTTCTGGTAATTCTACTGTTATATCTCTTGTTTTTGTAAAATGTTCTTCGTCTATTGTTCTGCTTAACAGGTCTGGGAGTGCTAGGTTTTTTCCTTCTGTCCAGATTATGTGTAAGTTTGGGAATTTCATCAGTATTAACTGGAATCTGTAAACTCTGTGATTTGGTTTATTTTTCTGTGTAAATAGGTAGATGATCGGTTTATGATCTGTAAATAGTACAATAGGATGCTTCGACCCTGTTAGTAGGAATTCATATTCTGTTAATGCAAAAATTATTGCAGAGCATTCTCTTATTAGTGTAGAGAGTCGCATTTCGATAGGTGTGAACAATCGAGAATTTGCTGATATTAGTTTCATTTTCTTTTCAGTAGGATGTTGTTGGAGTAATGCTGCTCCAATTCCTGTATTCGATGCGTCTGTTATAATGTAGAATGGCTGTGTAGTATCTGGCATTGTTAATTCTAAGTTATGTGTTATTGTCTTTTTCATTTGTTCAAAAATCTGTTGATGTTCTTTTGTCCATTTGAAATCTGTTTCTTTGTGTAAAAGAGTATAAAATGGTTGAAGTATTGGCTGCATGCCATAAACATATTTGGCAAGGAAGTTTATTGTTCCTAAATATCTCTGTAAAGCTTTCATACTTTTTGGAGGTTCAAGTTTTTGAAAACCGTCTATTCTTGAACTGAGGGGTTTTATTGTTTTATTTTCAATTATGTGTCCAAGAAATTTAACTTTCTTTAACATGAAGTATGTTTTATCGGGTGCTGCTTTTAGATTTTCTTTTAACAATACTTTGTGGTATTCAATAAGTGTTTCGTACATAAGTTCGTATGAGTTTGTTTGAATGAAAATATCGTCTACGTATGTAATTACTGTTCCTTTTCGTATTAAAGGATAGAGAAAATGTGTTAGTATTGAAGCAAAAGCTGCTGGTCCAATAGATATTCCGTAAAATAAACGTTTGAAGCAATATTGTTCATTGCCTATTGTGAAGTGTGTGTATCTCATAGATTCTTCATCAAGAGGTATTTGGTTGTAGGCGCTATTTAGATCTGCTGTTGTAAATATTGTTCCATTTATGCGTGTTAGTGCCACGTCAACTGGTTCGATCGGCCAATTACATTTTGATTCGTCAATCATACTGTTTAAGTATCTCGCGTCTAGTACTATCTTCAGTGATTCCCCTTTTCTTAATATTGTTACTGGATTTGTGAATGTATTTCCTGTTGATAATTGTTCTTTGTTGACTGGTGCAATTATATCGTATTTTTTCAAAACATCGAGTAATTTTTGTATTCTTTCTCGTAAATGTATCGGTACTTTACTTATTCGTTGTTTTTTGAAGATTGCATCTTTCTTTATAGGGAGGTTCAGTTTGACTTTTGTTTTTCCCACATCAAATTTTGTTGTTGCGTAGACTTGTTTGTAGTCTAGTATAATTTTTACTACTTTTTCAAATTCATCCTGTGTTAGATATGAGTGTTGAAAATCAAACATTTCAATGAATTCTTTTTCGGATTCTGTATATTTGTGGATATTAAATTTACATTTGAAATTCGGTTTTCGTTCGAATGTTGCTACTTGTTCAATTGTTTCGTTTTGTTGTATGTTTAATATCTCATTGATATCATTATCGTTTTCGTAAGTAAGAAAATATAGCGCTGTAAAGAAGTCTATTGAATTGGTTTGATACATCTCTTCGTTTTGTTTTATGAATGTAATGTTTTGATACATGAAACCAATTAGGCCTTCATTTATTGTTATTTTATGTTGTTGTTTGTTTATTAGAAATATGTCTATAAAATGTTCGGTTTCTGATGTAAAATCTTTAATATCGGTGAATGATATGTTTTGATATTTGTTTATCGGTTCAAAATAGTGGTTGGAACTGTAAATTTTCTTTCCGTTTGAATTTTCCATTTGTTTAAATATTGGTATTGGAAATGTTATGCATTTATTTTGTTCTCTATCTAGATAGATCGTTTCTTTGTTGAAAATTGGGTAAAGTCTAGAATAATATGGGTATCCTTTTGTACTGTTCATAAAAAATGTTATATCATTATCTAGAATTGTGCTAGTGTTTATTGTTAGTTTGTTTGTGTTCACGTTTATTGTTTCTATGTACTCCTTGAAAAATGGAGTTCCTAGAATATTGTGGTTACATTTTGTTATGTAGAAATGAATATTGAAATTGTGTTGTAGTTTGTTTCTGTTGTTTGATACTCTCTCTGTTGTAAGATTTAATGTTATAGTTCCAAGTGTTTCTATAGTAGTATTATTTGCTGCTGTTAATGTTTTGTTTGCTCTTTCCAGATGTATTTCTGGGTTGTTATATTGTATCTCATTCCAAGTGTCCTCATTTATGAGATTTAATGTTGCTCCAGAATCAAGTAGGAAATCGATTTCTAGTATTGGTTTTTGTTTTGTGAAATCTTGTTCAAATTTATTACATTGATACATTGGTAGAATCCATGTCGGGTTGTTTTCTAATGCATTCACTATGTTGTTACATGTTTCTTCGTTTGCATTGTAGAATTTATCAAGTATTTCCTGGTCTTCATTCGATGAATCTGATGTGTATTCGTATTCATCTATGCCTGGTGGATCTTCGTTTTGTCTCTCAGCTTCTATGCTATTTATTCTATTTTTGTTGTTATTATTGTTATATTTATGTCCGTTCGATCTGCGATCTTGTGATCTATTTCTGTTATTGTATTCTCTATTTGATGAATTTCGTCTGTCTTTTCTAGCATTGTTACTATTAGTATTTGTGCGATAGTTGTTTGAATTATGCCTACTATCGCTAATTGATCTATTTCTGTAGTTATCTCTTCTACTTGAATCTCTACTATTGTACATCTGTCTATCATAATTATTATTATAATTTATTTCTGTTGTTATTGTCATTATATGGTGATTGTGGTCTTGTTTGACTGTTATATCTTGAATTCGACCTACTGTTGTTTCGACTGTTATAATCATTGCTTCTGTTGTAGCTGTTTGTTCTGCTTCTGTTATAGTTATTTCTATTGTAACTTAAATTTCGGTTGTTATAATTGTTAGAGTTTTTGTTTCGTTGATCATTCGGTGTATTATAGTTATTTCGTGATTGTGGTCTATATGTTGTTCTGCTTCTAGAACTGTTATAGACTGGTGACGTCGATGGTAATTGAGGTCCATTAACATTATTTGAGTCAATTCTCCGATTTGGTAAACTTTGGTTGTTTCTCATATGACCGTAAAAGGATTTTTCTTTTGGTCTTGGTATGCTTTCTCTTCTTGGTCGTTTAAAGCATCTGCCTTTTGTATGACCATGAGAGCTACAGTAACTACAAAATAATGCAAATTTTGGTCGTCCTTTAAAGTTTTTTCTGTCGTAAATATTGTTAATTCCATTAAGGACATTACAAATTGTTCCTTCAAACTGTTCTAAATCGTTTTGGTTTAATTCGTTTATATTGTTACATGCTATATTCATTTGTTTAAGATCGTCATGAATATTATTTGTTGTTTGATTAACTTCATATAATCGTTTGTGATTGTTTGTTATTGTTCTTGTCAAATCCATTTGGTCTATTTTGTCTACTAAGTTTTTGAATGTCATTTCTGGTTCTCTCGGTGTTTGTTTATGGTTTGCGTGTTTTTTCAGTGCTGCTGTTTTTAATTCGTTATCCAAACACCTAATAAATGTTTGGTTCATTACGCTGTTTCGATAATCTTCTGTATATAATGAATATGCTGTTTTGACAAGTGTTTCTATTCTTAGTGCAAGTGAGCGTAGTGACTCGTTAGTATGTTTTTGTAATTGTTGTAATACTATTTTTGCTTGTTGTTTTGATTTTTCTGAATCGAACATGTCTGAGAATTCTTTACAGAATATTTCCCAATCTAATTTTGTTTCACTCGGTAGAGTTGAATACCATTTTTGGGCTGGGCCTTGTAATGTATGTAATATTAAGGCTGCTCGTTTTACTTTCCATTGATGGTGACCTGGTTTGTTAACTGGTTCTATGCCACTGCTAAATATCATCGCTGCGACTATACTGTTCAAATATTCTTCGACAGTATATGCTGGATCTGTGCCATCGAATGGTCTTATTGTTGTTGGTACTGACCCGCTACTTATGTTTTGTTCAATTAGTGGTTCTTCGTTTATGCTCATTGATGTCAATTGCTTATAAAATGGGAGTGGAGGTTCTGTAACTGTTGTTTCTCTTTCTTCCGTTGTATTAGAATTAGTAGTTTGTGAATTTGATACTCTTGTTCTAGTTTCGTGTCTATGATTTGTTAAATAGTTATTCTCTGTGTTTCTATTTTCTAAGGGTCTATTGTTTTGTGTGTTCATGTCATTTATAGTTTTTTCTAGTTTGTCAAACATAAACTGTAATGCTTCATCTTATTTTCTTTCCATGTTCTCATTTATTTGTCGAAATCTATTTTCTATGTTATCTATTAATTTATTTGTATGGTTTGTTACTTGTTCTGTTATTTCGTTTTTTAATTTATTATAGTTTTGTGCTTCTTGTTCCCAATTTAGGTCGTTATTATCCGTTAGAGTATTTATATAATTATTATTTCTATAGTTGTTATTTTCTGTCAATTGAGTTTTCTTTCGTACTCTTTGGTTCACTGTATTTGGTATCCAATTGTGAAATCTTATTTCTTTTTCTCTTTCTTCGGAATCCGAAATAAATAATTCATCTGTAATTGTTTGTTGATATCCAAATAAATTTGATGTTAGCAGTTTATCTGGTTTAATTGTTGATTTTTGTTTTGTTTGAAGATTTGTATTCATTTGAATATCTTTCGGTGTCGAAGTTGTTGTTACTGTTTTCGATAGGTTAAATGTGGTAGAACCCATTTGTCCCTGATCCAATATTTGTATATAATTTTCTAAACCTTGTATGTAATTTATGCTATCTGAGCATACTTTTAATGTGCTTTCAAAATACGGTGAATGATACTCACTGTTCCAAGTTTGTTGTAGTTCCTCATTGAGTTTTTCAATTTCTGTTCTGAATGCTATTCCAAATTCTTTTCTTTTTTCGTTAATATGTTCAAAATTATCTAACCAGAATAAGAATGTGAACTCAGAAATTATTTGTACTACATCTAAGGTGGCTGATTTCAATTCTGTTTTTAATTCAATAATCCTTGTTAACCAATTGTTATAATTTGTTATATCGTTTCGAAGTTTATCGTTAACTGAGTGTATCGGTTTTTGATGTTCATTTAGATACTCAGATGTATTTCGTAGTAATTCGTATGTTGAAGTCGGTATCGCTGTTATTTTTGTTCGATCTTGGGATTCTTCGTGTCGTTTTAAAAATGTTTTTAACATGTCTGGTAACGTTATGTCGTTTTGGAAATTATAGTATATTCGTTTTTGTTTGTTTTCGTTTGTTAATGACAATATATAGTTTTTATTTAGTTGGTCTCTTCCTAGTAGTAGTACTGGAAGATAATGATCTAAATGATTTCTATGGATACTTATTTGTTGTATATGTTTTGTTTCTTTGAAGAAGTTATTCTTCAAATTTATTAATATTTTGTGTATTGTTTCGCGATTTTCTAAAGGACAATCAGCAGAGATTGTAAATGGTATTAAGTAATTGTTATAACTGTTATCATCTAGCTGTTGATGGTAATTACTGGCCATTGTTATCTCTGTAGTGTTCTTAATTTAGAGGTTATTCTGTTTTAATTGTTAATTTTTCCGTTACGGATAATGAAAAATAATTATTCGTTATTTCAAAATTAGTCCGGCACTGGTCGCACCAGATAAGACGTGTGCTGAGGTAGGGTTACCTAGGGAGGTTACTCTAACTCTGTCTTATGGAGTCTCAAGAATATAGTATATCTTAAGGCTTACCTGACTAACTAAAGTTCTATTCCTCTAGTCTGTTACTCTTCTATCTGAGCTTCAGTAGACAGTGCACCGGCCGCAATGCTAAAGTCTAACGTATATCTCAATACAAAACAAGAGCGGAGTAGAGAGAGAGAAATATACTTTATTATTATATCAGGTCTGACTGGTACCGACTAAAGGGTAGAGTTGTCTTGTTGTCTCTGGGAATAACAAATAAACATTTAAGGGAAAGGCACCTCCATAATTTCAACCAATCAGGGTTGAGTATTTTAGTATTTATTTATTAAATAAAACAAGTTTATAAATCCTTTTGTTGGAAGTCAACACTGAAATCCGAAAATGCATTACTATGTTACAAATCAATCTTGCTGAGCCTTCCTATTGTCTATTTTATACAAAAAAGCTCTAAGTGGTAGCGCAAATAAACAAATACTATATGTTTATTGGGAAAAAGATTGGTAGACCTGGTGAAAAGAATGAAACCAGTAATAATAATAGGGCAAACGTTGATTTCATATAATGGAAACATCTGTTTAGTTTTGAATTGAATGTTGAAATACTTCATTATTTTCATAAAAACAAGAATTCCATTGAATAAAGTTCTCTGTGATATCAATTTAAATTATTCGCAGATTTTTGTGATTGATTGCAAAACATATCGAGTGTAGTAATGAAATTTCTAACTTGAGCTGTCTTCAAAAACTAATGAAACTTAAATAATAGCAATAAGAACCGTGAGTTTGAACTACATTTTGAATTAAATAAATGAGTAAGTAATATGGGACTTTATAGTAAGTTTTTACCACAAATGATGAGCTTCATAAAATGACAGTTTTGATCTTTTTCTGACGAGAAAAAATTCACAAGTTTTGACGAAACTTAGATTTCTCAGCCTAAATTATAAGGGTGCCTAACGATTTGGGTATAACCTTGTTTCAACCATGTCATTTTTGGGATTTTTTGCATAAGAGAAAATTATAAATAGAAATTGGTCTTGGTTATAGTTTTTGATCAATTTTGCGATGTATATAGACCGCTTAGGTACTTGAGGTTAGATGGTGCAAGTTAATTTTTGCTAGTTTATGTTCCTAACTGTTTTCTTTGTAATTTTGTCAGAGCAGAAGATTTTTAAGAGAACTAAATTTGCTTAGAGGACATTCACTGAGAAAAAACTACTCAGAATTTGTTTGAGAAATTTTGAAGCTAAGGCCCCAAACAGCCTTAGGTGAATTATAAATTCTACATCAAAATAATTATCATGTACTGATTTGATCACTACTATTCAGATCTTTTTGCGGTCTTGGTTCGCATTAGGCTCAAAAGTGATTCGATTTCTAACGTTTCTTTAGTTTTCTTTCTTGCTTTGGACAATTTTGGTTTAAGTCATCAGAATTTGTTGACGGTTTGAATTATGATTATTGACGAACCAGAATAGATGGCTTTGTTTTAAAATAAAAAAATTGTGGCAAAAAACTAAGACATTTTTAAAACTATATAATAAATTTTGATCTTTTGTTGATTGCAGGGAGGGGATGGGGTTCTGTCAGAAATGAGCTAAAACGAGCAAAAATAACATCATCTTTGATCAATATTTATATAAATTTGTCGAGTACCTATGGCGAGCAACTAGATCTAGGTTATATACAAAAATGTGTTGAATTGAATTCAATTTACCGAAAACTTCCACTTTTTAAATAATCTCATCAATTTATCTCCAAAAAATTTTTAAAGAAACTGAGAAGCAATTTTTCGAAAATTCAGTCGCTTTCAGCGCATTGTTTGCAACTTTTTCTGAAAGGTCCGCGACCTTGATCATTAGCTGTAATTAAGTAACGGAATATTTATCTTGTAACTAACTCACCGGTATAATTTTAAACAAACTCTTTTAACACCTCAGCCCCGAGTTTTTTTTAAAAAAAATTGTCAGCGTCATAGACAGAATCCTCAAACTAAGTGACATATGTTCAAAGAATATCCTTGGCTTGCGTGCCCTATCATTCCGGTACGACAGACTCTAATTCACATCATCGGAGGATTTTGAACATTTAATGGATGGGCAGCCTTTTTGTAAAAGTATTTTTGCTCTCCTGGTGGAAATTAAGGAAGCCATTATATGGATATTTCCTTTTGGAATCATACGGAATACTTTCCTTGTTTCATTGGTGTAGGTATATTAACTTATTAACCCTTCATTCTATCAATTTACGGAGCTCTATTAAATACAAATTTACCCATTACATTTTTACTAAAAGGCATGAAATCTTATTTTTTCATGCTTAACGTCAGTCAGTTTGTCAATCTTTCACTCACTCTAGTAAGTCAGTATATGGGCAGTATATTATTTGGTTAGCTACAAAAGGAAATGTATTATTTTTGACCACCCACTCCTTTTTTATCCAAGCCCCCCTCCTCCACAATTTACCCTTTACCCCATTTTCATACTCTTCATCGCAGGCTGTTGAAAAGCTGTCGGCTTTTTAATACCAAATTCATCAAAGTTGGACTAAAATATTCCCCAAAATCACAAACTAGTTCACGTGATTTCTAAGTACACTCTCACGCCATTAGATTTGAAAAAGGTTGAAGGAAAAAATGTTCAAAAAGGGGTGTGAAATAGACAACTAAACTAAGTCATCAGCACACTTTTTCAACTCCCGCAACCCCCCCCCCGTCCCACCAGTCCTTTCGTCACCAAAACACCCACTTCGCTTCGCATCTCTTAACTCGTTGTGCAAAAAGCATGAATTTACAATAGTGCTTTAATTTTACGCAGGGATAAACATTGTTGGGCTAAAAATTTAGGAAAGGCTGCGTTAAATTTTGACCGGGGGCGGGGGAAATTGTAAAGTGAATAAATTGTACCTTGTAATCAGTAGTAAGGGTGGATTATTACCCGGGGAGGTTGGTCAATAATTGTAAATGGTTTTTGGAGGTAATAATTTTAAATAAAAGGTGGGCTATAATAACCCACTCTCTGTATCTCTTTAGCCCATCATTTCTTTCAACATCTCTCCCGTTTTCTATCATAGACTCACAATTTTGAGAATTTAAAAACAGCCAAAATTTAAACTATCGGAACAAAGAAGACAAATATTTTTTGATGTTTTTAAAGGATAAAAAAGAAATTGAAGATGTTTATTTAAAGTTTAAACTAGCGGAATGAAAAGACAGAAAACATTTATCATGTTTTTATCAGATCCGAAAAATTAAACGAAAACTATTCATTAAATTTTTTAGGCAGGGAAAGTTAACTTTTCCTCAACGCATGTTTAACATACGTTACCACAAAAAGCGCTATCTTCATTTATCATTGCTGGTGTTTATCAATGGAGCAATTTATTGGACAAAAAAATTCAAGGCGTTTTTCTCTATCTAAGAACTCATGAATTAAGAATTCTATCACATCTTCTTTTCAATTTCGTCTCGGGAAATTTGATCGAGCTTAATTTGAATAAAAATTAGTTTGATTAAATATTTCACTCATAAAATATGCATTAATAAAATTTACATGGTTAACAAGACTAAATTGAATAGATTAAATGAAGGCAAAAAAAAAGAGAATTTGTTTTGAAGTGGGACTTGAGGGTGTCTGTGTAATTTTCATAATTGAAGTAGTTTCCCAAAATGACAGCAGATTCAAGACTAGGAAACATGAAATCCCCAAGCGAATCAACTGAAACTGTAGGTTTCATCTGCTCAGACCATGAAATGTTCAAAGCGTCTATAGCGACCGCTAGTCTTTGAAGACCCATTATGATATTAGAGAATGCTCACTTGTCGGTTCACAAGAATACTACCAAATATCGGATTCACGTTTTTCAACCCCAATTGGCCCAAGGTTAACAGTCTGACCTTCACGATGAGAAAACTGCAATAAAGCGCTACTAATCACGTTTTTTCAACAAATTTAAATTAATAAAATAAAATAAATGATACTAGATCATAATTGTACAAATGCAGGACTGTTTTCCCAATAATGCGTTTTGAGGGAAACAATTTAATAATAATTTCAACATTTCATTTGACTTTTAGTAGTTTCTAGAGTGCCGTTTTTCTGACAGTTTTTTTCTTAGCCGTCGTATATATATTTGTTTGAAGATCAACTCTATCAGATTTACTTGAATAATACTATTTTTTACACCTGTTAAGAAACAGAAAATGTTACCAGCAGTTACAAAATAGTCAGTTTTTAATGTGTACTATTTGAAACGTTCGCAACGGCATATACCAATGACTGAAAACTAAGGCGAGATGTTTTGCTCGGATGTGAAAACATCCCATGAAATTAATTTCTTAGGGAACAAGATTGAAAAATAGAAACATAAAATCTTTTTCGAAAGCTTAGTTCACAGACAGGCTTCAAAATCCATCTCAACTGGGGCCACTTTGTTTATTATCCTTTGAAAACTTTTAAAGAAACAAGGTGAACATCAACATTTCATCTGAATATTTTTGCGTTGTCAACTTTATCTACTACATTTTCCTTACTCATGTTCTGTATAGCATTGAAACACACATTATTAGGTTGTATTGAAATCTAATGTTCCATAAGCTCGATGATTCATAAAATTATTCAAATTTTTGTTAGAAATAAAGACATTTTTCTTCAATCAGTTTTCAAACAAATGCACTTTTCCAAATTCAAACTTTGATTTTAAGGAGCTTCAAGAAATTCCTGTTCCAAAAAATAATCTTCTCCCCCCAAAAAAAAAATCGATCGGCAAGGGTTCCTTTAACAAAAGATATCGGGTTCATCACATCCCTAACACCAAATTAAGTCTGTAGGGTTGAAAATGATAATGAGAAGCTAAAAGTGTAATTCTTTAAAGAAGCAGAACAAATTCAGTTCAATAATTTAGTTTGAGGAAAGCGAGAGACATTAAGTCTAGAAAGTAGAAAAATTGTTTTCTGCTAACTTAGCTGCCCCAACACAGCATATATTTATATTTTTACAACTTGCTGGCAGTTGCTTTTTGAATCAATCGTGGGTGGCAGTGAACAGACAGAACAATCCCGGACAAAACTGTCTCAAATAGCAAAATATTACCAGACAGAACAGTCCCAGACAAAATAGTCCGATCTTAAAATAGAGTTAAGCACATGCGCATCAATTAACAAAGAAACCTCGTAAGTTATTCATATGATTGTTTTTCATTGAACAACTATTAAGCTGATTACAATATAGTTTTTAAAAATTTATGTATATTGAAACAAGTTTTTGGTTTAGTCCTAATTCACATCAATTAAAAACACTGCATTCAGTAGCTTAACTCATAAATTTTGTTTGTTGATTGTTTATATTATATTCACAATTGTTTCATTATTTTATTTGGGATTATTTTGTCTGGGACTGTTTTGTCTGTTCTCTTGGGACTATTTTGTCTGGGACTGTTTTGTCTGGGAATATTTTGCTATTTGGGACTGTTTTGTCTTGGACTGTTTTGTACGGACACGGTGGATGGCTCTCAGGAGCTGTAGTTTTTCTATGAATGGTATAAAAACGCAAATATAATTGATTACATTCTTTCATGCCTTAGTTTTATTGCAATATGTCAACAATTATCTGAGCTGAATAAAAAACTAGTCCTTTTTATGAAAAAAAATTGTTTTCGTACAAACATTTTCTCTTGTGTTAACAGTCGTTGATGACTTCAACAGAGCAACTTCTAATGCAATAGAACAGTTTACCAAAACTAAAAACATTGACTAATACCGCAAAATTTCAATTTGAGAAATCTTAAGCATTTTTCTTTAAAAAGACTGTGGCGTTACGCCAACTATCTTGCTAATTTCCAGAAGACATTTACTTATTAATTTGATTAACATTAGTTCTGTCATCAAGTTTGGTGGTATGAAGCTTAAGAAGGCTCTCATTTTGAGTCTTCTCGAAGATAAAAGGATGCCCAAAAGTGTAACTTTTGAGTTGTCATCATTTCCTCCGGGAAAACAAAAAAGTTGAACTCATATTTCTTGTCAGTTGATTTACCAAAAAAAAGCAACGATGGTTAGTTAGAACATATCAACTTCATTTAGGTCCCAGGTTAAGGTCTTCTGTAAAAATTATTATTAAAAATACCATTCTAAACAATATTTGCCTATGAAAATACCCAAACATATCGAACTCACTTATATTCTAGATTTTTGCCCGTTCAAAAAATTGGTGCTTTCATGTGGTCGTTCATTTGTTCTTATGAAAAGACCCATCCAGTCCAAAATGGGATAGGACCCAGATGTTAATTCGTTCACGTTACGAAAAAAAACCTTGAATACCATAAATCCAAGTTCACGAAATTGCTTATTATGCTGACTTTTAAATATCATTTGAATTTAATTATTCAACAAGGAGGCTTGGTAATGTGCGTTCGCACATTAAGTTCCGACCCCGCTCATCTACATTTTTCACTTAATTGTCTATCAAATGAGAAAGGGATAAAAAAAATTAACATATCAACATATCGTTCAACAATCTACTCACAGAATAAAACAATCTACTCTAGTGGGCCTATTAGACCTGTGGCTACCATAATATGACTACCAGAAAAGACGGCAATAAAAATCAAATAGTTACAAATATTAATTACGACCAAAACTCCTTGTCCATTTCTTGAAAACCACTAATAACCAAATCAAAATGGCTTCAGATAAAATTTATACGCAGAAGGTTAACCCGCACTTTTTTTGAAACAAAATATGGGACTTTTGCTCAATGCGAGTTGGCAACAAGTTGACTAGAATTGAGCAGAAGGGGCAAAGTTTATTAAAACATTGCATTTAAAAAAGAATAAATTTCGAACTGATTAGAAACATTACGCATCAAATGAAATCATTGGGAGAGTCTTTTATACTTCAAAAAAGAGCGACTGAGGCCTTTTATTATACAGGATAAGGATATGCCATACGACTACAAAAAAACGACAAATACAGGCAAAAACAAAAAATTTGCACAAAAAATTATGCACGAAAACGATGTCCCCCAATCAATTAAATATTAGGCTGATCACCAAAAACATTTAAAATCTTCGTTTGCATTTTTTGAAGGTAACAAAAGTTGTAAATCAAATGACGCCCATTATATTGATACTGTCAAAAGAACAAAAACCTACAAAAAGGGCAAAAATGCAAAAATCACGAAAATTGGTTTTATGAAAATTGGTTGTTCCAAGAAGAAAGACCATTTGAGGAAAACAAAACCATCATAAGAGCAAATTTTATTTCAAAAGATAACTGATGTTAATTGTATATAGAGATGCTTAGCTACAATTTAACAGAAACAAAATTGGCAGATCTCAAAAATCTATCTCTTTTTTTATTAAAAACAAATATTTTCAAAGTTCATATCCAACAAAAGCTTTCGACTAAAAGTAGACAGTTTGTCAAACTAATCGGAAAACTAAATGCGACTGTTATTAATGAGACTAAATCATAATACTATAAAATAACATTAAATACAAGCTGAACTAATAAGTTTCACAAACAGCTTTACGAAACCACAGTTTTGAAACCATTAAATTTGTAAGATATTAACCACGAGATTATAACATCTTCATCTACGTCTCTTTTCACCACCATAATGTCTTTTTGTAAAACGACTATCACAAAAGGACAACAAAAAGAACCACAAAAACTGAAAAGTATCTAAATTTCAGAAAATTCTTCTGAAATAAATTGTGTAAGCCCTGAAGACATCGTTTAAAACGTTTAAACGACAGAAAATTATTTTTTGATTCAACAAAACATTAAAAAGCTATAAACAATAAGTCTAAATTACGAAAAAGATACAAAATTGTATAATACGAAAAAAAAACGCAAACCAGAGCAAAAAGGGATAAGTTGAAGAATACTATTCCTCTTTTTTGAAAAATTTAATTCGAAAGTCAAAACAAACATTAGCCATTTACTGATATTAGTTATTGAATTCATTTTTTCAATCAATAGTTGACCACTGAGACCTTTAATTACACAATATTTGGCATATGACAACAAAAATTAACAACAAATAAAGGGCAAAAAAACTCTATCAAATTCTGCAAGAGAACGGTGTCGCAGCCCTTCAACCATATGTTCTGAAATCGAAAACGTTCAGTTTCAAGTGTTGTAAAGCTTTTTTCATAAGATTGTTAGATAATGTACCAATTTACAAAAGAAACAAAAACAACAGCGAAAATGGGCAATTATGCACAAAAATCAGAAAATTTTGTATAAAAACTCGTAGTACCAAGAACAAGAAAACCTCCTTTTAAAACATTCGGCCACAAAACTATTTTTTATTGTATAAGAAAAAAAAATGACCTCTATTTACTGAGAATATGCAAAATGTTGACTAAAATATTATAAAAAATTGACAAATTCAAAAAATCACAGAATTTTCCTTAAAGCAAATACATTCAATAACATAAGAGACATTAGGTAGCAACCGAATGAATAGAAAAGGTTCAAGTGCACCTCATGAGGAAGAAATTTAGATCTTTGAGTGGTTAAACTTTAAAATCTGACTGCCAAAAGCATAACAATTGAAGGCAAGAATTCAGTAAAATTTTACTAAAACTCTTCCTCAAAGCCATAAAAATCCTTTGGTTCTCTGAAAACAAATTGTATCTACATTGAGCCTAAATTTACGTAAATTAGAACTGTCATTAACGGAGCCGTGAATAAAAAATTTTGTCAGTAATTAACTTTAAAAAAAAAAACAAAAGAAAAATGTTTCAAAAAAAAAGCAGCATCAAAATAAAAGCCAAAAATTCACTGATTCTAAGAATCCAAGATATTGTCAAACCTCTCCGTGATTTTGTCGCAAGCCCAGCAAGCCGACCAAGTGTTCGATGTGTTCGCCAATTATACCAATTGTTGTGAGGAATTCTTCAAATATTAAAAAAACTACTTTACATTTTTTATAATTATCGAGTTAAATCTGCAAAAAACGGCAAGCTTTTAATTCCAGAAGACTTTCATACGGCACCTAATTGCAACTAGCGCTCTCTTTGAGATAAGGGAGTCTGTTTTAAGGTTTCTAGGTCACTAAGTCTGGCAAACTTTGATTTTTGAAAATTTTATCAAAAATTTTAGCCAAAAAAAACTTCAATCGAACAATTCAGCAACCGTCTTCTATCTGTAACGGTAACAACAACACTCTGGCGTTCAAGATTTTAATTTATTTGAACTTTATTAGCGAAATTGTGCCAAATTTTAGCAAAAGATACTGAAAATGTGAACAAAAGCAGTCGAATGTTTTTATTTTTTAATATTTTTAATTCCGTATTCTACGCTGGACGGGCTTTTCAATGATACCACTCACAATTCTCTACGATGAATATATCGATCGGCCAAAATTGACTGAACAAAAAAACCCAGTTGAGTATATAGTTCCTCCTCCCCACTAAAGTGGGGGTCGGAACAATAAATAGTTCCTGTCCTGATCAAAGTATCAGCGCTATTTCAGCACATTAAATTGTAAAGAAAATAGACCGAATGCAACAATTGTAACAATTTTATTGAAATTGTTCCTGGAAAATTAGACTTACCCGGTGTGAATAAACTTCTTGAGCATGTCCAGCATTTTAGCCATGATTTTCTTATCGGTTGCTTCCCAGTTGACAAACACTGAGTTGGGCATTCCAAAGAGGTACTGGACCTCGGCACCCATTGCCGACTCGTTATTCTGTAGGGCCCCGAATGCCAAATCAAGCGGGCTAACCCGGTCAAGTGTGAACAAATATGCCCTGTTATAACCAAACTGGTCAAGGTTGCCTAAGAACTCATTAATTGGTAGAATTAACTTTTTATCTAATAATAACGATGATACAAATTGGTAACGCGTGAACGCATCCGAGCTTTGATCGATGGGGTAATATTCGTGTTTGATTAAGTCGCATTGAATGCCGTTCAAATTTTCGGCACTGCAGATTAAGTTTTTAACGTCGTTTTCAAAATCGGCAGTCGTGTAAAAATCAAGTCTTTCGAAGTCTAACTTGGGATGAACTTGATGAGTGAAGTAACCTCCAATATTCATGTTTATTCCTATTAAAATATCAATTCGACGCAAACGTGATAAGGATTCCCGAACTAATTTTTCCGATTCTGGTGACCAAAAGTTGTCGAATAGTTTTAGTTCTCTCGCTATCCTATTTAAATCTAAAGTTGACACTTTTTGAAGACATTTTGCAACATTTGCTGCTTCGTAAATGTTATCCTCATTTCGTTCGCAGTTTAACATTGAAAGCATAGTTTCCGTTGTTCGTTCTGTTCTGAACATTGTCTGGCGAGATAACGGATTTCCAGAAAGAAGAATTAACTTCTGAGCTAGATCTGGATTTTCAAGTAAAAGCTGGATAGCTATTGGAACTCCAGAAGATGCGACCATTAGGGTCAATTGCGAAGCATCACCGCCAAACTTTTCAGCGTGTTTTTGAATCCAATTCAGCGCCATTTTTGCGTCGGACAGTCCGATATTTCGTCCAAATTGTTGTTTGTCTAATTGTAGAAATCCTTGTGGGCCATTTCTGAAGTTTGCAACAGCGACCACCGCTTTGGAGTATGAAGCTAAGAAGCTCCCGTTCAACAGCACTGATTGAAGTAGAGCGTTGTTTGGTACCTGACCCCAAGTGTGGTACATGATATCCCTTGAGTCGAGGAATACCAAAATTCGAGCCTTTGAAGCGTAGTTCGGGGTCCAGACTGAAAGTCGGAGGCAGTCTTCATCTTCGTGTTCGTTAGCATACAACCCGTGACACTTGAACCGGTTAGCTCCAAAATTGACGATGCTTTCGTAAAGTGGACGTTTGAATGGCTTCGGAGCGGAGAAGCGTTCATGTGGAGACGAAGTTTTGGCACCGATAGGATTCGCATAGGGTATGTTTAAATACTGCTGGGTGTTACGTAATTGCTCGCCTTGGATATCTCCGAAGTCTTCAATATTCATAATCTTTTCAAGTGCTGAGTATTTTTCGGGAAGTAAGGAAATGATAAAGAAGAGAAGAACAAACGGGAATAAATCAATTTCAAATGGAAAAATGCGATAAATTTTGTAAGGCATAGTCACATTTGATCATGTTTGATGACGGATTCAATCTCCTGAAATGAACAATAAATTTCTGCCTGCTTTCAACATTCAAATGGAAAAATTTCGTTCTTTCATTTTTTTGTTCGTTTTTGATTAGTTCAAAGCCGAATGCCGCGTTATAGTAAAATACTTATTCATATTAATCATTATGTAGGCTTTAATTAGTCAAAGTTAAAGAAACTACAAAAAAATTACGCCCTACCGCCCTAATACATCCCCCTCCCACCCGCCTCCCATATAGTAATAAAATCAAAGTAATGTTTTGAGCAAACATTTATTGAATTTAGTGCAGTTTTCTTGCGTTAAACATAATGAATGGTGTGTATTTTTAAGCAAATCGAAAGCAAAGCAGAAATTTGTTCGTGGAAACAGATAACAAAAGTACCATTCATTTGCGAAAGATCACAGTTCCTCATTTTAGTGCTCTATTTTCCTTCAAATTCACTAATTTCCTTTCATAATTAACAATTAAAGAATTCAACTCAACAAAAACAATTGGAGGAAACGGTCAAAATGAATTCGCCCACAATTTACACATCAGCTGGCAAAAAAACTGAACAAAATGATTTTACGGGCATCACTCATAATTATTATGTGCAATTTCAATCGACCAAGTTAAATGATGCGGACATCTAAAACATTGACGCGGACATCGATGATCGTCACTTACATATTTTTTTGTGCTTAACGATAGTAGTCTAGAATTTCAGTGCTTTGCTAGTCCATATAAACTGTCTTAGATCTCCAACTGGAATTTAAAAAATTCTTTATTCCAGAACGCCTTTTTTGCTTTCCAAAGAAGAACATATGACTGATCAAAAACAAAAAAAAACATTTTGCGAAAAAAGGAAACGATTTGATGAAGCTGAGAGCTACTGCACACTTAATAATTGGACTCAGCAGACTCTTAAATGTCTTAAGTACAGTTGTCCAAAACATTTTTGTTTAATCGAAAAAATATATATTTGAAAGCAACCGTTCAAGTGCGTTTAACTCTTTTGAAATCAAATGACAAATCATGTAACAAAAGAAACTAAGCATTAAAACAACAAAAAAGTTTTAAATTAGTAATACTTTTGTGATCGCTATTTTCATTATTTCTTGTAATGTTATCTTTATTCATATTTTAAATAACAATTTAACTCATATTATTATTCCAAATTTCCGTATTGTTCCGACCCTACTTAGTGACGGGAGGAACTATACATTCAAATTGGTTTTCACTTTTTTTCTGTTTAGTCAATTTTTGCTGAACGATATATTCATCGTACAGAACTGTGAGTTTCATTAGAAAACGATTCGAACGTAGAATTTTAAACTATTTTTTATTTCTTGTTATTTCTTTCAAGGGGTTATCGAAGTTTAAAACCCTCGTCAATAATTGATATTTGCGTGTCAATTTGTTCACTTTTTCACTTTTAGAGTCATTTTTACTAAAATTAAGATTTTTTGCATCAAAAACTTGTTTCAAAATTGTTCTTTACAACAAAATAATGAACAATTTTAGGAAGCAAAAATAATGAAACAACAATAACAGGTCTAGTTCTGGTTTTATCGGGAAGTTTACAATCTAAAACATACTATACCTATTGGAGAGCACTTTTTTAAGTTTTAAATTTTTCAAAATATTTCTAGTTTTTCTCGTATCATTGAGAAAAAGCACCTGTTTAGATCACGGTATCATCACTGAAAACCCCCCAGTTCTGACCATGTGGAGCCCAGTGAACATTCATATTGTTTTCAAGGATCCATCGCTCATCGTTTTATGGCTTTCACGCTTTCGTAAGTCTTGATGATTTTTGTGTTTGCCTGTATTTGTACCATATTTCTACCCTTTATACCTATATCTTGTCTTCGTTAATTGAAAAAAACAATTAGCTTCCTAAAGAGGATTAAGTGAAACTACCTAAGGCTTCGAATTGATGCCTAATGGTTGTTGAGAATTCGAAAAACCCTTTTCAAAGGAAGTAGGATAATACCTCTGATGAAAATTCCCTTATTCCTAACATTCTTAAATAACATTTTTGTCTGCACATTGTTGAAAATTCTTTTTGTTAAATTTAAACTTTGTCTGGTTACCGGTATTTTTTTTGCTTTTAGGACACCGATGCTCCGAGTTTCAAAAAAATTTTATGATTTTTGGACATTTGTTCAAAATTTTGGCTTTTTTGAAGTCTTGTGGCCTTATGACAAATTTCAAAATCCTCATTAGTGTGTGAGAACTAATGGTCTTTTGCAAAAATCGCAATTGCAAAATATTTATATTGAAATTTCTCAAAAGACCCCTAATTGAACATAAAGAAGGTGTCAGAGAATAGCATATGGTTTTAATAGCTTCGACACTTTCTCCTAGCACTTTTTCATTGAGTTTTTGATTTTCGCTTGTTTTGGTCCATTTGTCTCTTCCTTTGTTAGACAATTAATTCAAAAATGTGGATGAGCGGGCTCGGAACATTATGTGCAAACGTAAATTACCGAGCCTTATTATTGCCACTACCACTGTGGTAAGTTGTCCATAGGCAGCATTAAGGACAGTTTAACCGTGCTACAATAAAAGACAAACGAACGCAACTAAAAATGTGTTACAGAGATAGCTGAACAAAGTACCTGCCAAAGAGTTGAGCGACGATATAAAATATGATGAAACACAAAATTACGTCGGGTATTAATTTGCAATTGTAATAATTGTACAAATGTTATTATACATATTTTTTCAAATAAAAAAATTATAAAAAATAATATAATCTTTCTTATCATTTAAAATAATATTATAATTGTTGGTTCTATTAAACACTAGTTTATGAAACCGCTTTCTATTATAACGATGAGAAGTCAAATCCAAATTTCCCCTGTTTTTTGACTTACCTGTTTTGAGTTCAAATATTTATCACAATTCGCTTTAGTAAACTTTTGCAAACATTTGCATAAATTCTGAAAACGAACAAACGAAAATCCGAACTCCCAATTTTGTTTAAATTTGTCTCAGCAAAATTGTCCATGATTTATGATTAAAGCGTGGATCAAACGATACATTTTTAATTAAACTAATGGATAATAATGAAATTAAGTCATTTTGAAAGAATAATGATATTGTTCACATTTTCTGCAAATAATGTCCACCAATTATTTGTAATTTCACAGTCCGTTTGAAGTGAGATTTAAACGTTGGTCAAATCAGTTCAACAATTTTAACCATCGATAAAGAGCATTATATTGAATATAAGGATATACTATGTTCTCAATAATACCACGTCATTATACGTTATTAGACCTCATTTGGTTTTTTGTCAGGCTTTTGAACAGCGAGCTATATGCCTGTTTGATTATTGCACATTAGCGGACAGAAATTGTAAAGATTGCCGTTTTATAAATTCTGGTTTATTGCAGTCTCGGAAACGCTTTATGGGCTCAGACATTTTTAAGAGGTGGTTCCATTACGGATAAATTACCAGGCGGGACATGCATTGTGTCAAGGTTACAAAAATGTCTACGTTTGATGGCAATCTGGACAAAACATGACATAATTTTTGCATGAATTCACAAAAATCATTTGATTTGAAAGGTAAAGTTATTTATGCATGTAACGCTATGGTTGGCTTTAACAATGATGCCAATTTAGATTAAATGTCGAAAAATCAGAAAACAAACTAAAAACTTTACTGTAAACTTAAAACCTACTGTAACATTTTATCAGAAAGAGAGCATTTGTATAAATTTCCAAGAACTGTTGTGTCACACAGATCGATTATTGTTTTGATGGGGTTGATTGGGACGATTCGTGTAAGATGACTATTTTTGGCAATTTGCATTCGAATTGCTATTTAAAGCATAAAATATTTTGCGACCGCAATAGCATGTTTAAACAATTGAAGCATTAGGGGAGAGGAAAAGAATACTGGCTTCGTCTAAAATGGTACATGTACAGGTTGAGGATATTTTGCGGTATCGTAAAAATAATCGAATTTAATAATCTGTCTCTTTAGTCTGAGACAATTTCGATACATGACAATCTAACAACAGGTAGATTTTGAGTAAACATAAACAAGATGAATCAGTAATGCTTTATATATGCATATTATATTAACTGATCCAAGCATTGGATTAAAATTTATGGAAACATCAATTTGCATTTAGATGTCTCAATTTTTTTCAAGCCACAAAAAGTGCTTGTAAATCTATCTCAATGTTGAGAGCCTATTATTGGGAAATTGTGTTGCCGATGAGCTGTAGAGTTGACCTCTGTTACTAATTAAACAGTCAATTTTTGGGAAAATAGCAGCTAATAAAACAATCAACTTAATAAATTCTGTGAGTTATGTGAACTTAGTAGGTCCGTTGAGCTAGGAGCTTGAAAAATTTCGTAGCATTGAGAGCAGTATTAAGTTGAACAAAAATTTAAGTGGTTTGAGATAAGAACAGATCATTTTTCTCGAGTATCCATGTAGCCCCCGACACCAAAAAATTAAAAGCCATACAATTTAATATAAAGATTTCATAGGAAAAAATGAAGAAGAGTTGCAATAAATTTCAGCTGACATGAGATTTTTGCACAGTGATTCCTGTTCCTTAAAATTGCACTGAAGACCTAACATTAAATATATATATATATATATATATATATATATATATATATATATATATATATATATATATATATTTATATATATAAGCCTTCTATAGAGAAATGGAAATTAGTCTTAGGGCCACTTATATGTGGTGTACACTTGTTTTTTTTCTGGAAACAAAAAATTCTGATCTTTATAATTAAACTGACTGCTTAAGTATGCGAAATTATGTGTATGTATGTGTGTGTGTGTGCGTGTGTGTGTTTGTGTGTGTGTGTGTGTATGTGTGTGTGTATGTGTATGTGTTGCAGATTTTTTGAAAAACGATAAGTTAAGGAAAAACCATTTTCTTTGTTCTAAAATAGTTAACGCCCAAACACATCAATACGTCTGCGCTGTTTTTTTCACTTTATTCGGAACGTAGTTGTTTACAAGATTCCCTCAATTGCCAAAAATTAAACTTAAAGACGCAGTTTTTCATTTTAAATCACAACAAACCAATTTTCGTTAATTCTTGTCTTCGAGAATGATTGCGACTTCGAAGTAATGGTTAAGTGACTCTGCTTCAAGTCACTGAGAACTTCTGGCGTTTACTGAGAAGCGCGAAGCGGTTTGAGATATTAAGTCAGAATTTCGAAGTGACTTCTGGAGGGTCACTTAACCATTACTTAAAACACGAAAAGCGCACGTTTTAAAATGGCGAAAGTCAACGAAATTCAACTTCTGGCTAAGTAGCAACTTTTGGAATTTTGACTTCTGGCATTGCAGACTTTCGGCATTTTAAAATGCCACGTGAGCGTTTTAAGCTCTACTTAGCGTTTCATTGGTGAAGCACTTGCAGCGCCAACAATAAATAAAAAGTTTAAAGAGAAGAAAAATTGAAATTAGGAACCTTATCAACCACATTATGATCATACATGGTTCTTAATAATTATTGCAAGATCATACTTGAAATTATGTATTCCTAATATGGAAGCCATATATGCGTTTTGTATGAATGTATTCATCCCAGTTGATCATATCAGTATTTAAACAATGGCAACCATGCCAAAGCAATTTCTAAGAAAACATAAAAATTACTTCTGCTCAAAGCTAGTTAATCATTTCTGCTGAGCATTCAGCTAATTTGGTACTAATTGCTTCCACGCCTTCACCTTCTCTGTTTAATAGTACGCTGCACAACTTTTTTGTTTTTGTTACAATTTTAAGACTTGTGCCAACAAGAACTAAATATGACTAAAAAGTTTGCCAAAAAGCTTGAAAAATATGAGAAATGCTCTGAAGGGAGCTAAAATGTTTAATTAACAAATTAGAAAAGTATGATGAACTTTGAAAATTTCAGTTTAAAAGTTTTTTTTATTTTTTAGTTCTCTGAAAATTTACTCAAATTTAAGCCCGGTTTTTGACCAGTTTCCATTTTCCGCTCTTCCACAAATAGGCTGGACAAAATCAGCCTTTATGGAAGTACTGAACTCTTTAGAAGACTAATCTTTCACAGTTTATTCTATTTGATATGCTCGCAAAAGCGTCTAATACAGAAGTCGACTAAACGACAATTTTTTTAAAGCAATTTTCAAAACATAATTTCAGGAATCTGATAAATTTGGCATTAATTAACTCAAACGCTTGGCAATGCAGAGAATGCTCACCGGATTTTTTTGAGAAAAGGATCAAGCTGATGCAAGAACATTCATGCAGGTCAGGGCATATAAATTTTTGATCATGTCTGAACAATAGCTTGAATTGGAAGCTGAACTATAAAAACAACAACAGCAACATGGCAATTAGATAAATATGAACTCTGTGCTACTCTGTTCCACTTTCATCTGCTGTGTTGCATTAAGTAGTTGGTATATTGAAATTGGAAACACGTATCCACGCACACACGAGATGTGTATTTTTTAATCTTGGCCAATTTTTATCTGTCACAAAGTGTCAGCCTCAAGCTCTATTGCATTAAATGACCTTCAATGGGAGCATTTTCTGTCCAAAATGGTAGAATAGGAGAACCGCTTAATTGGCTAATATCTCACAGTATTATACACACCATTTGCCTTCCATATAAATACAGCACAGTTTGCAGATCCCAAATTGTCTGTCAAAAGAGTATTTCTGCGTGAAGAAATTACGTAAATAGTGGACGGACGCTTTTTGCCTTTTATTAAAAAAAAACTAAATATCGTTGGAAATAAGAACGCCTTAAGCAGGAAAAATATGTGTTACAACTGTTGTTAGTCAAATCAAAAAAGGTACTGTTAAAACATGAGTTTTGTGCTACTTCAAAATTCACCCCCCCCCCCCAAAAAAAAAAGGATAGTTTTTGACAGGTATTTTTAGGGAAAAACGTTCAAAGCCCTCATACTTTTGACCGATACGATCTATGTAGACGTAGCAGAATTATACTATGTTGATATTTTGCATAAAGATTGCATTTAATTGCTTAAAAATTTGAAACCTTATGGAGTTATTGTTTATTATTGTTTATCAATGACATAATATCACTATAACTGATTTGATATGAGTTACAAATATGCTTCATATTAAAAAGCAGCGGGAAAATAGCTATGAAAAAAGTAGCTGTTTGCTTGTGATCTAACAACACAGATGGTTTTTTTTAGCTAAATCGTAGCTGATAAGTTTTGTAGAGTTTCATTTGTTCTGAAAACGGTTCAATATAACAATAATTTTCAGGTCAATCAAATCAAAGTACTTAAACTTACAAACATCACGAAATATGACAACAGTGCATTTTATTTCGATACCAACTTTATTGACTGTTTTTGTGGGAAAAAATGCTGAAATTAATGTCTGATTATTAAGAACTAAATCTGATCAGTCTTTAATAATGTCTGATCATAGACTGTAATATTGTCTGAACATGAGATAACACTCTGCACGCAATAAAAGTTTTAGCTAAAAACTCCATCACTATTTTTCATCGCAGATAAAACTTCCCAAATTGGTAGTTTTCTCAGTCACTTCTTAATTTTTGCTCACTCAACTGAATCGTGCTGCTTTATTTTTCGCGGTTCTAAACTCTACCAATTTCTCGTCAATCACCGCCCTCAAGTTATGGAGGTTTAAATTGTAGCCAGTCTTAGCTCTAGAAGAGACAAGTTATTTATTGTCAAGTCATTGGTGCAGAAACAATGACACTAATTTAAGTCTTTTGTCTTTGTTGAGCGCAATTAAAGTCTGGACTTTTTAAACATTTACAAGTGCACGAGCAAGGTATTGATCTGTATTTTTTTGCATTCATGTTCAATCTGAGGTTTGAAAAAAAAAGAAAAATTAACTTGAGAATGTTATAGTCTGTATATCTTATACCTAACGAATTAAGGTTCCAGCCCCCAATGAAATGGGGCTAGGAACGATATAGCAGGCCTAGTTTTTTGTTAAGCAAATGTTGGTCGATCAATATCTTTTGCTGAGAGACAAAAGTCATAGCATTGAAAATTTTGTATGAAAACCGAATCAAGCTGTTCAGAGGAAAAAATTCCAAAACTCTGTATCTTTTTTTATGCATTAAAAAGGGGTCCGGGCTATTTCTTAAATCATCTCTGAAGCACAAAATACATATATTTTAATTTTTGGGTAAAATTTAGATAAGACAAATTTCATTTTTGAAAAGAATTTTTTCATCTGAAGCAGCCTTCACAACACCTAAAATCATGAAAATCTATCTTTTAAGTAACCGGTATAAATTTTAGACGTCTGACAGACCGTTTTTTGTGAACAGCCAATAAATTGCATGCTGTTGTTATGAAGGTTTTTTTAGAAAAAGTGTAGTTTCAAATCTCGAAAAGTTTTTTCTCTGTAAAATTATTCACGTTCTTGACACCATTCCAGTGTGCTCTTTTTTTACTCCAGTTTCTTGAACCAAATATAAATGAACTATTTCAGTGATAATAAATACTGCATGTTTTTTGAGATAAAAATTTCATGAAGATAAATCAGTATGTTTTTGATATCAGAAACTGTCAACCGAACTTGATATTTTGTACTGAGTAATAAAAATTTAGATTTGCTTTCGTTTTCAGTTTTTCTTCGCTAAGCCCGCAGAAATTTAACAAAAAAATCTGGCCATAAAAGTGTAAGTGAAACTATTTAAACTAAGATCAATTTTTTCACCAAACAAATAAATGAGAAAACTTTTCTTTTAACTCCCTTCAACTTACTAATGATTTGTATGTAATTAATTACTGTTGATAAATTTGACATATACAATTTCAGTCATTTGCTGATTCAGTTCAAAAGTGATTTGAAGACCCTTATGATTCAAAAACTGTTCTGCTTCGCTCCTCTTCGTTTATCATTAGAAGCAACTTGATTAGAGCACTAGGGGCAACTGATTTTTTGCAACTGTTAGATTCCAAAAAAAATCTAATGCATTTGTTGGTTGTGTCTTTTCTCATTAAAAATTCTGTCTGAGTAAAATATCAAGTTTGTTATATCGTTGCACTAAAGATATTTATTGCAACCTTCTCTAATAACGTTTGTTGAATTGCAGACTAATGAAGGAAACTCGGGGACTTCTATACTAACCGAAAAGAGGAAACTAAGCTAAATGCATTTTAATCATAGAGTAATTACAAGTAAATACATATAGTGGAGTATAGCAGGATGTCGGGAATAAGAATTTTGTAATATGAGAGTAATTCTTCGTAACAATTAAATTTTGAAAAAAAAACACAATTGCAGATTAGATCCAGAAGCATTCCAGCAGAATTGTTTGGTCAGTATTGTACAGTATTGGTCAGTAATGGTGAATTTAGGGGGTCAGTATGTTGTTTGAACAGTCTGGACTGGCTGTAACAAAAATGCAGATCAGGTCTGCTCAATTTCATGTAAAAAATCGAACTCTTTTTTTGTGTTACAGAAATAACAATTCTTTCACGAAAATAATCGAGAATCTATTTTCTAAATACTTTCTAATGATTTATATGTAAATGAAAAAACAGTTGTCAGAAACTGTCATTTTGTTTGGGCTCAACTTGCTCAAGAATGGTCATCTTTTTGAAAAGAAGTCAAAAATGGTCATTTTCTAAACTTAATCGTCAAAAACGGCCGTCTTTTAAAAACAACGGTCGAAAACAAACATGTCTTACGTTCGAAACAATAGCTCAGTAATGATAATCTCTGTATTAAAAAATGCTCAGAACAGTCTGACGGTCTCCTCTGGAAAATAATAGTCAGAACGGTCATTTTCTGCTTCTTTTGCGCTAACTTTTTATTATGTTAAGTTTGCAGGCCCAAATGCAAGTTATTCATCAGTAGGTTTTTAAATTATTCCTCTGCTTTTAAATCGGCTATTTTCGTCTCAATTCTATTAATAACTGCTTTCTGGCTAATATTGTCTCTTAAGATATATGCAAAACATTTTGTATCGTTAAGCATATCTTGCCTCGTATTTGACAACCCTGGTTGACCCCATAAATCAAAAATTATGAAATTATAACTTTATTTTATGACTTCTATCAAAAGTTGTAGCCGTAAAACTTTCATAAATTGAAAGTTGTATATTAACAAATTTTAAGAGTAATTAGGAAAAGGGCTAAAACAAAGCGCAAATGAAGTGTTTCAAAAAATCAATGAGCAAAAAATCGGAAAGTAATATTTTCAGGTGATACCGTGTTTATGAAAAGATGTAGTCACAGAACTTCATACAAAAAAATCCTAAACTTTAGACATAAAAAATGTGAGATGTTTCGGAGATTGCTTATTTTACAGTTAGCCGAAATCTGAGCCGCAGATGACAACTGTTTGCATTATGTTATAGAAAAGACGTAGCCATAAAACTTCATAAAGCAAGCATAAATCTGAGTGGTTATTAGCAGCCGATTTTAAATAAATAGTGTCTGTAGATGCCTCCTTTCTGTTGATGTGGAGACGTCGTAAAGATAGAGCTCCCATATTGTGGAAAAGTTGTAGCCATAGAACTTCCATTTATCGAATAGTTTTAGTCACAGAACTTTCATTTATGGCAAAGTTGTAGTTTTACCAATCTTTTAATTTTTTTTGTTTATGAAGTCAATGGTCCATAATATGAAAATTCTATAATTAAAAGATTTCATCAACCCGGGAAGATCTTGGTGAGCAATGCAATTAACAAGCAAATTTTTTATTTGAAAGAAAGATAACATTTCACTTCACTTCAGAACATCTTCTATATTTACCAAACCCTGTCCATACAGCTTTTAACGTGAATTGTTTTTTCAACAATATCATGATTGGTTGATCATACAATAAATTGCTTTGCATCAATAGAAAAGCACGTATGATCAAAAAACACGCTTGATTGTAACGATTGTTTGATCACAAACTATTAAATACACTCTATATCGAGATTAGTTTGTTGTCCTTCTTTGTGCTAGAGCTCGCAAAACTGATATTTTATGTAAAGTTAAACAATGTAAGCTTTATGAGTGATTTATAAGTTCAGCAACGCTGCATTGAGCTGGAAATGCACACACATATACTTCATCAACTTCGGGGAACTTTGAAAAG
>NW_027450842.1:0-34436 GCF_964194025.1 Convolutriloba macropyga
AGGAGATAGAAAAGATTTAAAAACCTACATATTGTTCAATGAAGCACTAATTGAATGCAATAATGCCAAGATAGAGGGCCGATGAAAGTTGTTGTTAATAGGACTACGAGAAAAGTCAATAATAAAGATGAAATAAAAAAAAACAATAATTAAGACCACAACTCTATGTCTATAATAGAAAAGAATCTTAACAGAATCAAACTTGCATCAGCTAAAACTTCAAAATAACAAATTAAACTATATTTCTTTAGAAGAGATATGGGACCTAAACTCAATGCAGCTGGGCAAAACGTCAAAACGGTGCGAAATTCAAAACCGCATTTTTTTAAAACAATTATTTTCAAGGTGATTAATTACATTAGATGTCATCTGAAATCACTCAATTGTTTATTTAAATCTCCATAGGAAGCAATTGAGACCTGTCATTATCAGGAGTGCGTCATACGAGTTCAAAAAAGGGGCAAAATAAAAAAAAATAGTTTCAATTAAACTTTAAGTGAAAATGTCAGTGAAGCCCTTGAGACAATAAAAATGTCACAAAGAGCTTTAAAAACGTTCAATTGCGAAAAATTTCAAAGGCAATGGGAGCTATCATTAAAGTTGTTATTTTAAAGGAAAACAAAAAATCAACAAAAAATAAAAAGGTACAAACATATTAAAAAATATCACATTTTATGAAATCTCGTAGTAAAAGTAGTAACAAATCAAACAAACAAACGGTTGAATACAGAACCGTTATAAAGAATAAATTATAGCTCAATGGAAACGGGTTATGTCTGTTTTCACAGAGACTAAGCGACAAATTGACCCACAAAACGATTCAAAACAATGGCGAAGCTCAAAAACTCAAATCTGTCTTCGAAAACAAAAGCTTTCAAAAGTCATAACAGACATAAGATTTCAAGAAAAGGAGATGGATTACGTTGCAATACCTCAGGAAGTCAATTGGGCCTGCAATTTTTGAGCCTATTTCACGGGACTACAAATTAACAACAAAGACAGTCAGAACCCAGAGTGTCCAAAGCACTATAATTTTAAGATCTTATCTGCAATAACAGTGAATCAACACTTATATTCTCTTCTGAACATCAACGGGTCGTTTTTATAGACACACAGGAAATGAGTTTCTGCCTGTTTTTAGTTGTTTGATTCCAGCGAGTTTAAAGAGAATGAGCTAAAAAAGCATAATTTGTCCGAATTTTTACGAAAAAATTGATTTTTGAGAAATTTAGCTTAAATTCTAGAGAAAAATTCGGATCGAATTGTTAAGCAATACTTCTCTTTTTTAAAAGGTAAAATCAATGACACTAGTGCAATTTTAACATATTTTACCAGAATTCACCAAAATTTGGCCCAAAATAAGGAAAATGTGAAAAAAAGCGAAATATCGTCTACTGTTCACAAAACTTTCAGCCTCGATAACTCCCTGTAAAAAACAAAAATTAATAAAATCTTTTAATTTCCATATTCTACGCTGGAGGGTTTTCTAATGGCTATTTCTATACGATGATTATATCGATCGACCATAATTGACTGAACAAAAAACGCATTTGAGTATATAATTCCTCCCCCACTAAAGTGGGTCGGAACAATTATAGAGGTTTTTAAGTCTGAACCCCGAAAAAAATGTTTCTCAAAAGTTTTTTTTTCAATTACAATTTGCTATTATATTTCATAGAAAACAGATCTACTATATGGCACTATTATTATCATTTTTCAATCCATATGTATTTCAAAATCATAAAGTAGCACTCTTTTCTTAATTTTCTTTTTGTTCCAACCAAATTATGTTTCATAATACAGAAAGTACGATATTATATTTATATTGCAGCTTTACACGTCGCCAGAGAACGGTTTTGGTAGAAACAAAACTCCTAAAATTTGAGGTGATTTTTTTTCTCAAAATATTGATTTGTCTTATTGTTTTTGATTGTTCG
Organism: Convolutriloba macropyga; assembly: GCF_964194025.1. Taxonomy (NCBI): domain Eukaryota; kingdom Metazoa; phylum Xenacoelomorpha; order Acoela; family Convolutidae; genus Convolutriloba; species Convolutriloba macropyga. The sequence goes on from NW_027450842.1 coordinate 1,938, forward strand.
AACTCTCCTGATACAAAATACAGGATATATTGATTTGGGTTTTCTCAAACTACTGATTGTTTTTAAATATTAACTGGAAATCTTTAACAGAAAGATTCGCTTCGAAGCCGATGTAAGTGGAGATTTCTTTTTTTTTTACATTTTGCATTAAGAGAAATTTTAATAAGTGGTGAACTTAGTTTGATTGCTTTATCGCTTGAAAAATTAGTTTATATTTTTTTGTGTCTATGAAACCGACCTTGCCAATTTTGGGAAAGGGGGTTCTCAATCAAGCATTTTTTTGCATTTGTCAAAGTGACGCTTACTTTTACTTATATCATCCAGCATTTGAGCCTGAACTTTAACACACCTGTAGTACAACAAGCATTTTTTAACAAGAAATTTCAGATCCAATTGAAATATTTACTTTGTTCGGATTTCATTTGGCGTGGCAGAAAACAATAGGAAAAGTTCTTTTCGAGTTTTCGGGTTGAAGGGCCTGAAAAATGGCACTCTCTATTGTCAACGAAGAGTCGCTTTTCTGCTGGGTTCACTATGAACTATTTTGGTGCCCGGGTCGAGGTGTCACCGCTAAAAATCGCTAAAAGATGTAAGATTTGCGGTGAATTTGAGTAAAATTGTAAGATTTGCGTTCAATGCGATGAATGCGGTGAAAAAAAACTTTTAAACGGTGAAATTTTTTTTCAGCGCTTAAGCGGTGAAAGAAAATTTTTCACCGCTACAAGCAGGATGCGGTGAAAAAAAATTTTCACCGCTACCAGCAGAATGCGGTGAAAAAAATTGTTCACCGCTACCAGCAGAATGCGGTGAAAAAAATTTTTTCACCGCTAAAATCGCAAATCTTACAAAAATCTACCGCGCTAATTTCAACGCTTATCTTATGTTCACAGGAAATATAATTGAAGTAAGTGACAGATGGTGCAGTGGATTACGAAGTTGGTCACACGCATGAGGTTTGAACCCTTGTACGGCAGTTTCTTTTTTGTAAGAATTCCGGTGAATGCGGTGAAAAAAAAATTTTTCACCGCAAAATTCAACGCTATTCTTACAAAAATTCACCGCTTTCAGCGCATTCAACGCTAAAAGATGCGGGCGCTTTGCGGTGAAAAAAGTTTTTTTTCACCGCTATTCACCGCTGATCTTACATTATTTTTTGTCAAAACCTCGTCCCGAAATTCACAATATCACCAATTATTCTTCGAAAATAATTAACTTCTACTTTTCTCTTCTTAGCTCAACTCCTCAAATGATTCGATGAGGTCAAACACTTCAAGTGCTGCTCGCTCACGTGACCAACCACCTGCAAACCCAGGAATGACGGGCAAGCAATCATGGTCAAATAGGAGTGGAGGGGGAGGAGGATTGAGGACCAACACTCCCCCCAGCAGACCCCCCGACCACGCTGTCCTAATGGAAGAGGAGGAACCAATGAGTGAAGAAGAAGAAGAGATCAGAGATGGGGTTCAAAATGAAGCATTCGAAGATGACCCATTTGCTTGAAATTCAACTCATCTTATATTTTCCTTCCTCTCTCTCTCCAACCAAAAATGGATATGCCCCCTATGGGCTAGGCACTCCATTACGTTATCGGTGCAAAAACAAGCATGGGAGGGTTGGCACAGGGAGGGAAAAAATCCGTGTCCAATGCATTATTTTTCTTCATGTCCAATACGGGGTCGAGAAAATTTATGCAAGAAATGCGCTGAAATGCGCTGATTTTTCAAAAAGTTCAGCGCAAAAACCTTACAAAAAATGCGCTGAAATGTGCTGACATGCGCTGAAACTTTGCAAGAAACGCGCTGAAAACGTCTGAGTTTACAAAAAATAGGTATCACTGAGAATCGATCCCTGCTCTTCGGTGCCGCAGCCTTCACCCAATCCAATGCGCCAAAGATTCCTGAACATCTACCTATTTAATTTAATTTTATTTTGATAGACAGTTTAGGAAGAAATGCGCTGAAATTATTTAAGAAATGCACTGAAAATTCAGCGCATTTCTTACATATTTTCAGAGCTTTTCAGCGCATTTTTTCAGAAAAAGTTAATCGTTATATAAGGAAAACTAAATGGTTTGAAATTGAGGAATCGTTGTCAAAAAGCGTTTAAATCCACTAAAATATTTTAAGAAATGCGCTGAAATTTGAATACATTTCTTACAAAGTTTGAGTGCATTTCAGAGCAAATTTATGTAAGATTTTTGCGCTGAAAATTTGGAAAAATCAGCGCGTTTCAGCTCATTTCAGCGCATTTCAGCGCATTCAACTCATTTCTTACATAATTTTAGCACATTCAGCGCACTTCTTACAAAATAATGCGCTGAAACGGCGCTGACATCTCGACCCGGGATTGCACAAACTCCCTATCTGAAGACAAATATAATCGCCACAAGTTGGTTCTTTTTGTACTTCTTGTTGGTCTATCAAACCATTTGCTGGCACAACTCGAAGTATTACACTAGCTATTACAATTATATGTGATATTTGGAAAAATGTTGAACAGTTTTTCAAGGGGGGTTTTTCTGAGCACTGGGAATAAAAAATGTCTTTGGAGCTGAAAAAGGGTTCAAATTCCTGTAGACGAGTTTAACAGAAAAGCATAGACTAAGGCAGACGGGCATTCCATGATATCTACGCAAACAAATTTGTGTTTACCTTATTTCATATCCTCGTTTTTTCATATCTTTTCTGTGCTGTGTGGACTAAATTAAATCAAACAATTCTTGGGAATTAATAGTTAATTAGCAATTTATTAAATGTTAAATTTATGTGTAATCGTTATGAGTGTGAAACTTTTAACTAACCTGGAGTCTCAATCTATTATAAGACATCAACATCGTGTCGTTTTTGGAGCGTTTACCTGTTCACGGCTAATGGTAAAAATTGATTTTTTATCGCTGCTAATTTTTCTGTTTCTTCGACAAATAAATTCAAAATCCGATGGGATGAAATAGAATCATGCTGCGTCACTTTTAACATCAATCAGGCATACCGTTTGAGGTGGTGCAACAGACCCAACTGTTTTTTCAACTCGGAAGTGATTTAGCGGTTGAGCTATTTTGTCTCTAAAATCCTTATTTGTGAAGTAGAACACTATAGGATTGATTACAATTAGAATGCTGATCAACAGGTTGAGAGCTGAGTCAATGAAATAGGGCTTCATAACTGAATCGAATTGTGTTGATTGGTTCTTCAGAGCTGAGTAAAGGTCAATCTTTCAACAATAGTAGCCAGGTTTTCGGATTCGCGTAATACTTAGATGGCAAAAAAGTAAATTATTTGTCTATCAGCTTCCTGTATTGCATGGGGTTTTTTGACGTGGAAACGCAGCTGCTCATTATGAGCTTGATCAGACCACAAAAGCATCAATTAATACCTTGAAATAAAGAAGCTGTCGGATTGAACCCTATGGTTTATGATTCATAGCTCAAAAATTATTCACGCGACTACGTATAGCATATGATATTATTTAGTGATATGTGTTTAAGGACCCCAATTTTTTCTCTTTTCTCAGCAGATTGCTTCCAAAGATGAAGCTCGGTTTTCGGTTTGAATCAGTTCAATCTGAGCTGGGTTTGAACGCAAATCGAGAGCGCAGAAAAACCAATCTTACTTGTGATCAGATGTGTTTTGATAATTTGGGACTGGGAATTCAAACTATGTTGAGCTGGAGTATGACTTGTTTTTTTTTTCTTTTTGTCTTCAGATCACTCAGTGTAAAGATAAAACCTGCTTTACACCGCATTTATAAGTGTTTAAGCTTACTGATACATATAAAGTTTTTCTGTGTGCAATTAGGCAAATAAACGAGTAATGTGCATTTACTAAACATTAATGCAGTGAGGGTTTCAAATGTATGAATGCATAAACATTTCTGTTTTTACAAAATTATTGAAGCTTTTGGCTGAAAAATTGAGTTGATCAAATTTTCCTGGAAACCAATGTAAAAGTGCTTTCATTTTTCTGAGTCACTCGGGTAGCAATGAAAAGTAAACAGGGCTCGACTAATTTTGAACTCGGAATATCTTAAGATCTAGCAAAACTTAGCTTAAAGACTAAAGTTGACGAAGACTCAAATTAGAGTCCAATTTGAGATGCAACTGCTCTTTGTAGCAGTTTCCAATGGTTCTAAATAAAATATGCTTGTACTATTTAAACAATTCGGTTAAAGTAACTAATCATCTAAATAACACGAATGACATCATTGTTAATTGTTTTTGTTTGGCTAATCAAGTGAGGTGATATAAGTAATTGTTTACATAGTAAACATTCAATTACTAAATTATTTTTGTTTGCTGATATAAGCAAGACTGATACGCAGGTAACAGTCATATGAATGCCAATTGAACATGAATGAACATCAAAATGGCCATAAATTGAACAATTTAAGAAAGTCTACAAAAAATGACAAAACATCAAAACGAAAAATTTTGCACCGTATAAGTGCTAGGAGCCACATTTGTAGGTGTATGAAACAATAATCTTCCTTGGGTCTATGGATAGTTTAGAAGTTACCCTAATCGTGTGCTATACACTTGAGTTGCTCCCTCCAAAATCGGGGGGAGGGGGGGGTGGGGTGTGTAAAATTTTGGTCCCAATTTAAAATTTTTCGGTTCTGCTAATTTTCGGTTTTGAAAAAATTTTAAGTTTTAGAGTTTTGATTTCGTTTCTGTTGGTCTGATGGCCCATGATTCCGTTTAGCTTTGGCGTCAACATCCCCTGCCCAGTTTTCCATCTCCGAAACACCATCATAGAAAACTTGCGCCAACTTCACTACCGATTTGTTCAGTTCACCATGTGAATCATCTACCATCCCAACAAGTTCTCCCGCTTTCGCACATGTTCTTTTGACCACTTCATCCTCTGATTCCAGTGGGGGAGATATTCTTGGGTTCATCTCTTTTGGCGCCTCCAATGATGCTCGTGCCGTTGTCACTGATGATGGTACTTGGATGTCCACGTCTTGCAAAAGGTGTCAAATGAGTGTGCAACTTCGATGTTTCCTGCTCTTGTTGTTATACAAGTGAAGAAGGAAACTCTACGCCGCATGAAACTCACTTCGATGGGTCCGAAGTAATCGAATCCGGCATGGGTGAATAGAACTATTCATTAGGTCGTTCTCGGGGAAGGGACGTCGTCGGTGGGTGGATTGGCTTGGCGTTCCTCTTCTGCATTTGCTACATCTTGACTTAATTTTTCGTAATGCATTCTGCATACCAACAATGCAGAACTCTTATTGAAGATTATCTTCACAAATTTTGTGCCTTCGTGTAGGTTGTCGCGATGTGCTCTCTCCAAGAGAGGTTGTACAACTGGATGCTTCGCTGTTAAGATTATTGGGTGTGTGGAATTGTAATTAAGGTTCGAATGCTTGAGTCGACTTTTCACTCAAACTGTCTCATCTTCTTGTATGAATGGTGAAAACTCGGTGATGATAGCTGTTTTCGAGATTTCTTTGCTGTTTGTTATCGAATTTGAAACATTAGGGAAGCTTTTGGTTGGAACAAATCAAAACAATATTTGTTCTGCTGAGTGGATCTTGTTTTCTTCGAAAAAAGCAATAAAGTTTTGCACTCTATTGAAGCTACCGAGGCGGTTCCAATCAAATGGTTGCATAACTTGTGTTGTTGTTGCTATAGCACTGAAAACGCTTGCTCAGTTTCGACTTCGTTCTCATGAAACCACGGCTTTGGCCACTTATTTTCATATTGTTCCAGCCATGCTGGCTTGTTTAACCACACGGTCTTTTGGAGTTCTTCGACGGACATACCTCAGGTTCCAATGTCTGCAGTGTTTTCGACAACTTTGACGTGTCTCCGTAATCCATCGATTTGTTTTCCAGTATTTTCGCTGCTCTGTTGGCAACGAACACTTGTTGCCTCTTGTGCACTGCTTAAAGCCACTGTAGGATTGTTGATGAGTTGGTCCAATGACAAATTTTCTCAATGCTGTCATCATGTTCATTCAGTACCTGCTTTCTGAGATAAACTACATAAACTTTGGCTTGGTGTGCTTACTTCGGTATTGTCATATGTCTGATGGTGGCTAAACGACTTTTCCCTTTTACATAAGTCAGGTTTAACGCTGTCTCATTTTGGGGATATGACACATTGCACATTACTTCTGATGCATCTGTAAAGATGTGAAGTTTCAAGTTAGTGCAGCCGTTTTCGAAATAAAAATGATTGATTGCCATCGTATTTATTTCTGTCAAGTCAGAGCACCAATCAGTGAACAGTTTTGAGTAGTCTGCTGACATTTCTCTGTTCCATGCTTGTCCCATTGCCGCCAAAACGCTTTTAGATAGTAACTAAATTTGTACTGTGAAGGGTGAGTGTAAAACAAATGGCTCCAGCACTGCTGAGAAAAACGATAAGACAATTCTTTGAGGTATTTTTGCTGGAAATTCTTGCTCAGGACCACGACAAAAAATGCGACTATCTCTGTTTGCATTACAATTTATTCCAAGAATTGAAAATGATTGTGGTAAAGCTTTGAAAGTTTTTGCAGCTTCTGTTGACCTGTCTGTCTCTGGGATCTGTGCCTTGACTTCTTCGTCATTTATTATTCGTTTTGTCAAATTGAATCCACATTCGCTAAAGATTTTCTGACTGTCTTGAGTATTTCAATGGGTTCTCAAGAGTTTCGCCAAGTGATGCAACTTTTTTGCCTTTTGATGCAAAGCGTAATTTGTCCCAAAAAGGTGTCGTGTGTACACGTAAACTGCCTTCTTTTGCCCTGGGTCTTCTCAGCAGAGAAGTTTAAGACATCGGCTTTTGTCGCTTGGGACAGCAATTTGGAGAATCGTCGCTTCTATATTGGCTGATAAAGCCGTTTGTGGTTTTTGGAAGCGAAAAAATATTCCCACCAGACTCTGCAGCAGATCTGGTCTGGATAGACGTTTGTCATTGAGCACTACGCCTTGATAATTTGCTACTTCATTGCGCACTCTTTTGACCCCTTCAGGTTTATCCGACTTAGTAGCAGGGTTATGTGGCGAATACCGTTGTATTTTGCGTCGGGTTTAAGTTAGTTCAGTTTGATCAATTTTCCTAATTCAATAGGCGATGACATTCGTGGAAATGGTTTCCTGATAGCGCTTTTTCAGCGTCTCGTCTTTCTTTAGCAGTTGTACTAGGGACTTGAGTTGCCCATTGCAGAATAGAATTTGTTCGGCAAACCGCGTTGTTTGTTCGTCGTCTTGAATGCTCGTTAATAGTGTGTCGATCTTGCTAGTGAACCACTGAATACCCAGACAATCTTTGATTTCACTCTACATGGCGGAGTTCTGGCGTTCTGACTCCTTCAATTCTAAATGGCGATGTCGTAACAATCTTGTTCAAGAATAATTTGAAGCTCGTTTAGACTATAGATCTGATACGGGGAGTTCCTGCAATGGGGTTAACGATCTTTCAGCTCTTGCAGCTCCGCATCTGATCACCCAATGTCACCTTCTCCTGCACATAGACTTGCACTGTTGCCAATAGTCAAGGATTCTTGGAGGCTGAAACAGCTATCGGCATTATTGATGTCTGGAAATCCGGTGAGCCACGGATCCTGCTACATAAAGGTTCTTTGCGGCCTACATCTTGAAGTTTAGATACCACTGGTTTGTTCACCAAAGAGATTGAGGATCTCGAATCACACATTGCTAGCACATTTATGCTTAAGTATCAGTTCGTCAGTTTGGTTTGCACCACTGGGTTTCCTCTTTGAGTGATGTTGGCTGCTACTGCCGTGGTAGCGTCTGAGACACTTGCTGTGGCTTCCTTCCTTGAGAGGTTACTATGCAAAACTCTGTTGTTTCGCCTTCCAAAATTGCTTGCATTATATTTCCTGCTTTTGCAGTCTTTTCAGAGTTGAGCTGGTCTCAAGCAATTGAAACACAGTCGGAACTTCTGGACATGCTATTGTCGTTAAATTACTTTCATTGATTTGAGCTTTTGACAAACCCGCTAAGGTTGTTGTCCGTCCTTGAAGGGAAACTCGAGGTTCATAGTTTTGCTTAAATTTTCAGCGTTTGAAGCAAAATTAGTCGTATTCGGCTTATCGAGGCATGGAAATTTACTTCTGTTGGACAACAAGTTTCATGAAAAACCGCTATGGAGTCAAGGCACTCTTTAAAACAATCAGGTTTTCTCTTAGTGGTCGAAAATCTTGACGATAATCCAACCACTAATATCTCAGTTGCAGAGAAAATGTTATCAGTTGCGGAAAACGTTGCGGAGTGTTCTCGTTGTTGAACCAAGCTCTCCGTCTGATTCTAGGTTGGTTGTGTAGCCAAGTAGATTGAACTGTTTACCACATTTTTAACCACATTTGCATTTTTGGCAATGCTCGTAGAATTGTCGTACCGCCCTGGAAGTTAAGTGCGCATTTTGCCTGAGTTGGGTATGGACTATTAGGCTTGATCTGCGTACTTCTCGCATAGCATATCCCAAGCATGATAGTATGATTATAAACTGAATCCCTTTCCCGATTTTGCTGCTTTCTCGTGACCCGTAAGCCTTGTCTTCAGGTATTCATCGTTTCAGTATCGCTGACAACGACATCAAAAAGAGCCGACCAATCTGGCCACTATTCATGTTCTCCTGAAAACTCATTCAGTTTGAGTTTTTGCAAGCCATTATCAGCACTGCTTTGTACTGGTTGGCAAATTAATTGAGGAGTGGTTTGGTTCACTATGCCCCTGCTTCTGCTCTCGGTAGCTCTATTTTAAGGGTTGCTTTTGGGAATTTGACTCCTATTTCTGTTGTGTAGTGCTAACGTTCCTTGCTGCTGAAACGTCGACTCTGTGAACAGCGTTTGCAACTCCGTTAATCTAATTGATTTATTAATTTTTGGTTTTCTTTGAATGCTCGGCTGTGTCAATAGTGCTGAAAAAGTCATACAACTGGAATAGTGACCGGCTAGACTGGTGATAGTTGGCTCGACCAGAGTCTTTAGCCAAACTGGCCTTATTCTTTTGTCTTTGGTCTTGTTCCAACACTTTCTGTGTTGTCAACCACTGACACAGGTGCTCTTCAGCCTCCTTTGGCCATTTTTAGGAGTTTTAGAAGTCTTTGCTTTACGTTGGCCTCTGCTTTCTTTCATTCGTGTTTGAGCTCATGCTATCAAAGACGTAATACGTGTTCTTGTTGCTGCAGGTGTAAATGTAAACGTAATTCTTCTTTTCGTCGACGAAGTATAATTTCTTCCCGTTCGTTTTCTATTTGAAGTTGCCAGTCTCTCAGCTGGTGCTCTGCCTTTTGCGTATCCATGAATTTTTCAAGATCTATTTGCTCGATTTTAATTTGTCTCGACGAGCGTGATTTAGCAACACTGAGTTTTTTTAAATCCCGTTAGCAGCAGACTTGAGAGAAGAAACCCCAACAATTTCTCCCTTTGAATTTGGGCGTCTTTATCGTTGATTATTATCGTCTGGTTTGGATATTTTTTGCTGCTCGTTGTGAATGCCACTAGGGACGTTTGGTTTCCACAATTCTTCATGTGCCCGTACTGCTTGTTCAGGTCTCGATAGTAACTGGAGGTAACTCCGAGGTTCACAAACACTTGGGTGCAATCTTCTGGCTTCCTTATTCAATTGCGTTCTGCGGAAACTTCATCCGGTTTTCCTAATAGCTCCTTGAGTTGACTACACAATGTCTGTTTTTAGGAGTTTTTTAAATTTCCTGCTTTCAGCTTCCTTTCCAAAGTTGACAATTGCTTCATAATTGCAACTGCAATATTCAGTCCCTTTTCGGTTTTGAACTTTTTCGAGTTTTATAGTTTTGATTTCATTTCTGTTGGTCTGATGGCTCATGCTTCGGTTCAATTGTGGTGGCAACAAATTTTGTAGTAGTTTGGCTTATTTTGGAGAACTATATAGGGTAAATGCATCACAAAGTTTTATTTAAAGGAACTTGGTGCCTCGTATACATGCAAAAATCGTTGTTTATTGCCAGTAATGTCAGTTCTATTAAGGTATAAAATAGTACATTCTGGAGCTCATTGTTTCCTTCAATGCCTTCATAACTGTTTTAACCGTTTTAGTTTTCTGAACTATCGATGAACATTTTTTACGGAAGCTTATGGCAGCAACTATGCGTAATTTGTAGCGTCACAAGGTTGAATATATCAAGAATTGATTGCTTGAAAGACATGTAGTTATCTCTTAATTACCCTAATCCCGACACCGCTACATTTTCCACACCAAATTCATGCGAGTAGCACTCTGGTTTCCTTTATACAGCGATACCTGGTTAGATTTTCCTAAATCAAAAATTAGGACAGTCTCTATAAGGACCGCAAAACGGAATGCAATTACTAATCCAAGCAATATTACATGCCTCGTGTTTCAGCCATTTTAACTCAAATATTAACAAGCAAACAAAATTTAAGAATTATCAACAAAAATAGCGGAGCACATTTTTTTTGGAGGTTTGACTATTTCTGAGGCTTGTTTCAAGGAATGTGCTTGCGAAGGACTCTTACAAGATAGTCGTTTTGCTTTGTGGGTTTTGAATTTTTGTTTTCTGTCAGCTTTATGTGTATTTGCTTCAATTTGCAAAAGAAATCTGCTAATTACGGTTTCATATGAATTTTCCGCCCAATTTCAATTATTTGCTCTCTTGATTTAATTTTATTCTTTTTTTTGTCTAATTCATAGTTTTAAATAAATGAGTCCAATTTCTATAAAACAAAATATCGAATCAAAATCCCCACAAGTAGTTTTAATCAAATTGAGTTACCTAGAAGATCTCGATCGTTTGGAAGCATTTTTTTTACTTCAGTATTTATGCTGGGCAATGAAAAAACTAATCATTAGGTGCCCATTGTGAACAAATTTTGAAAATCACCTCAATTTAGAAACACGTCATTCTAGACATAATCTAAATTATCAAAGTGGTCAAGTTTTACGCGTTAAGTTGTTCATTTTGGTAATACGTAATCATAAGAAAATCTAGAGTAAAACATAGATCAAAACCTCATGAAGAACTGTTGAAAAGATTCCTCCGAAGTATGCAACTTCAATCAGCGTTAGAATGTAGTCCAGGAGAACACACGGTACGGCAAGGACTGAAAATATGGCGATACTTCTCAAAAACGAAACTTCAGACTCATCCAGAGCCCAACTTTGCGAAGTTTCAAGGATATTCGCATTGTTATCGCTCACTGTTTCAAGTGAATTCTCACTGGTGTTGTTAAATGTAACACCTCTGCGTAATTTTCTGTATATCATTGAGTAACAAACAACAGTTGAAATGTTATAACAGGGCAGCCGATAATTACAAAAACGGCCAAAGAACCATACTGAATAGTTTTCTGTAAATTTACCCCGACAACATCAATCACGCAGTATTCGAACAGCTTACTAACTCCGGTTATGACTACAAAGATAAGTATTGCTATCGAGTAGCATCGTATCTTGGCAGGTGTAAAATACAATCCATAAAACTGGTAACGGCATACGGCATAGTAACGATTAGCGGCTAGCATGAACACCATCATGAATAGAGAGTACCTGAAAAAATATTATCTCTTGTTGAAATTTTACCAGAAAAATCAGTTTTCGAATACTTTCAATCGCAAGAACTTGCCGTTCTTGATCGGCTTTGAAAACTAAAAAACAGTTAGAGAGCAATCTTTGTGAACCTCACGCATAAATTTGTTGATCGATTTTTGTACTTTCTTAAGAGGATATCTTTAAGGAACGGTCCAGTTAACTCCAGAAAAAAGTCTACGCGAAAAGGACTTTGTCGGTGTATCATACTTTTGGAATACTTTTTCAATAATGGGTGGCATATAACATGCCCTGCGAATGTCTGCAATATATATTGAAACACCCTTTTCTCATAATGTTCTACTTGAGTCTCTATATATTCAGAAGCTGAGCTTTTTAATAAACTGGGACAATTTTAATGCTATATCAAAAACCAACATGTGCTAAACATAAAAGACTAACGTTGGCCTAACTACTCTCAAACAACTGGTGAAATCGCTGGGTTACTGTTGCAACAATGAGCAGGGGTGGGGACTGGGAGGGGGTTGAAATTGGGTTGAACTGTATGGAACGGCCCTAAGAGAATCTAATGCCCTGCAGGCGCTACATGTTATCCCGTTTTTGAGGAAAAAAATTGAAAAGATTAGACAAAATGTAAATAATCGTATACTTTCAGCACATGTTCAGTCCACAAAATTTCAGCTTATTCTTTTGGCAAAATGACAATAAATTCTTGGCGTATGTTATAATCCATACATCACGTCCGTCAATTAGGCTAGAAGCCTGTTTTCAGACTCCGTACAAGATATTCAAAAAGGGTCGCTCAGTTAAAAGACTCTTTTTTTCTCCTTCCTTACTATCCTTTTTTTTAAAAAAAATCTAGTGAAAAACAATGGATGTCATTTTAAAGGGAAAAATGTACATTTTATTAAAAGCGTTTACCAAAATAATTTGGTGAAATACTGTCAGTCTACAATATACAGGTCTCTGAAACTCTCAACAAAACTGTTCAATTTGCTGTTTTCAAAAGTTGCATAATATCTCTCGAAATCTGTCGGTTCAAAATGATGATTGAGTTGAACAAAATACGTATCCGTGTTCCGGTCCTGTTTTTGATAGCCGTTGTCAGTTATATTTTGTAGAAAGTGATTTGGGTCTTCCTGATAATAAAGGCAACTTTTAATTTCAAAAGTAGATATAAAATTAACCAATAACTGTGGTGCTCTCAGAGAAAATTTCTGGAAAGTAGTTGAAACAATTGGTATACTTGAAACTCAAATATTGGGAGAATGAAAAATTATTTTCGAAAGGTTCTCACTTCATCAGTTCGTTTCAGCCCAAGAAATATTCGGATCAGATTGTTTTGCTGTCTCTGAAGAACCTCTAGGTGAATTCTTGAGGCTGTGCCTCCTAGTAGAAATCAGTTTTGACAGATGGGTTGAACATACATTTTTAAGATGTTTATCGTCATACTGATTGATAAATACTTTTTCTCTGACGGGAGAGAGAGAGAGAGAGAAAGACACACACGCGCAGAGAGAGAGAGAGAGAGAGAGAGAGAGAGAGAGAGAGAGAGAGAGAGAGAGAGAGAGATGAACTTATTTCATTGTTTTTTATGACTTGTAATTTTTCTAATTAATTAAGATCTTTATCTAACCAAAAGGCCAGCTTTTTTTCATTTCCAGGTTGCGCTAGTTTGACCTCATTCAGTTTCAATTCAAAAGGCATATTCAACCAAATGTGATAACTTTTGTTTTGTGCTTATTATTTGTATGCTTGTTTTGAGACATCCATAGATCTACTGCTGTTAGATAATCATGTTTACACAATTTGTTTTTGGTTCACAAACAATTGCAGTATCATCAACATAAAGTAAAGATGACCATGATACTGTAAATATTCCAAGTCGTTGATAATTAGAAGAAACAGAAGCGGTCCCAAAACAGAACGTTGGGGTACTCCGCAGGCAACCCCTAGACTTCTCAATTTTTCGCCATTAAAGTCTACAATATGTTTATTGTTACTCAATAACGATGTTATGACATTCGATGCTCTACTTCGTAGTCCATAGATCTCATTTGCTGATTAAAAATTTATGATATACAGTATCAAATATTTTTGACAGATCCATCAAAAACCAAGGAAGAGCTTGTTATTGGATCTCAAGTCACAAATAGGTTCAACTAGTTCAACTAAAGCATCTGTTGTTGATCATTTACTTAAAAACACTGAGTGTTTCTCTGACAATACATCAATTTCAAATAAGGAAGACATCAATCCTGAATGCAGGAATATTTCAAAAAGTTTTCCAAATTTTGGTATGAGTGATATTGGCCGGTAGTTACTCGGGTCGGAGAGAGAAAGTTCTATACGTATAGGGATAACTCTGGAATCTTGTTAGACCCCATTATCTATTATTTTTTAAATTGATCACAAAGACATGAAGGAATGGTCGGCGCAACAGTTTTGTGAAGATTGTTTTTAAAAACCCATTTGATCAAGGCTGATTTTATTTTTAAGTATTTGACTTCGTTGTGAACATCAATTTCTGTCATAGGTTCCAGATATATTGCGCTGCCTGTTTTTCTCACTTGCTCTAAGCTCTCATGGCAAGCTTTTCTTTTGCGGCAAGCGTCCGCTCATTTCACGAAAATTGGGAGTTTATTTGAGTTGCAGTTGGTGGATTCGATTTACCAGCTGTTGAAGTTTTTGGTTCCGATCTAATTTTGTTTACAAAATTGTAAAAGAAACTGCTCTTAGAGTTGCTATCTTTGCTAAGAGGTTGCTCAAAAAATTGTTTGTAATGTTCTCTATTAGGGTCTTTGTAATGTTTTCTTGTTTTAAATATATACTTCTGTCTTTATCCGTGTTCGTTTTGAGATAGGCTTGTAAACAATTGTTGTTTTTTCTCACAAAAGTGTTTCAGCCCGCTGTTTATCCAGCATCTCTGGATTGGTTTATTTGAGATTTGTTTAGGGGTTATACTTCGTCTAGACTAGGGGTAAGTAATTCTTCAATTTTACGGAAGGTTTCTTATGTTGAGCATTGTTTCAAAGACTGTTTTTCCTCTCTTAGTTTAGATGTCAGCATACAATTCAAAAGTGCTTGCATTTCTTGCTGTTATATTTTTGATCAGTTTCTTCCCAAATAGTTGTTTCTCTTCGAGTTTGTATTTTTTTAGAGATTTTGCTTGTTCGAACTATGATGCAACAGTGATCTGTTATGGTGGTATCAATTGATTCCATTTGATTCGCAATTAAAATCTTCAGAAAAAACGTCAATTGTGGTGTTCGTTTTTCTTGTATTTCTTGTTGTTGCAAAGGGTGTTGAGATTAAATTGAAGCCGAGGTTTGAGAAAGTTTCGATAAGCTCCGTTGTTATTGTAGACTTTTTTATTGAAATCTTGATCGAAATCACCACAAACTACATGGTCCGCGTTATGCATTATTATGGTGTCCAGTTTTTATTATATGAGTCATCAATTCATCTTGAAATGTTACGCTTTTCAATTTAGCAGCTTTTTATAAGACTGTTATGAACATTGTTTTGACCCGAAAAGTAAGTTTTTACAATTAGAATTTGTAGTTCAAGGAGAGTGGCTTCTTTAAACGTCTGCATTCCTGTCTTCTCACGAAAAATAATTGCAACACCTCAACCTTTACCTCTCTGTCGGCTACTTTATAAATCTTTATATGTATCTTTACAAAATGTTGATAGTTTGGACATTGGTTTCATCCAAGTGTGAGTCAGAGCAATAAAAAGAATTTCGTTGAAGATGTTTTTGACTTTTATCATAGGACTTTTATCAAGTTCATAGTAATTAGAGCCTAGGGAAGGTTTCGAAGCAATAACAAATCTTTCCTTTTAAAGAAGTTATCCTAGCGCTTGCATTTTACACATTTTACACTGTCTTATGGCTTCTTCTGTCTTCAAATTTTTAATTTTATCTTTTGTTACAAATTTTATGGTCAGTGCGTACTAAAAACAAGCAAACAGCAGTGTTAAACACTAATAACTCAAAATGAAGAAGATTCCTATATGGGGATAATGGCCTCCAGTAAACCAGGTATATCATTCAATACTGTCAACTAATTGTAATATGTCCAAATTGCAATCTTCGGACAATCGTATTACGCAAAATGGTCATTCTAATTCTTGTCAGAGATACTGAAACCTAGTTTGAACTTTTTTGGAGATTTTCGCTAAATGCTGACAACCGCACCAGGCAAACTGTTTAAGCTGGCATTTAAATGCAATTCAATCATGGAAACTCTCTCGTTCTTCCCCAATTCCCTCCCCTCTTCGTCTCTCCCCCTCCCTTTCTCTCTCTCCCCGTTTTCCTTTCTTCTCCCTCTACCTTCCTTCCCCTCACTACTTTTCCTAATCTCCTCCCCTCTCTTACCCCTTCGCCTCCCTCTCCTCCCTCCTCCCCTCACTTCCACCTCCTCCTCCCTTCCCTTTCTATTCGTCTCTTTACTTTTTTGAAATTTAAATCAGTTATGCTTTCTGTTTTATGCGGACAATCGCCTATTGCAAACTTCACACCTTAGACAAGTTTACAGTTTTAAAAGCTAGGTTTTTTTCATTTTAGATTTTACTCTCTGCGGTCAATCTCGTCGTTCAAGACTTTTTTTGTAACGATCAAAAAGTCTTTTTGATGTATTTCACGATTGCTTAGTGTAAAAATTTGCCGAATGTGATGTTCTGACTGTTAATTTTGAGCAATTAATGCCTTATCAAAACCTGCATTTTTCAGTCTTGTCCCAAAAAATTATAGGAAAGAAGAGAGGTTAGATGAAACGAAAAATTTGTAAGAAAAAGGAAAAGAATTTGAAAATAACCCAAAAAAAGATGCAGGAAATTGAACAACTTAATTAAGTATTTGTATTGCGCCACTTTTTGAGAGACTTCTAGGCTGTCAGATAGTCATGGACAGTACAAGCGACTGAAATTTGTTTGTGTCATTTCATTAATCAGATATCAGACTTTGCTGAGAATAAAAGAAAATTTTTTTTTACTAATTCAACATATCATCTTAACAGGAGGGTTAGAATCTCAAAAACACAACACAGGTATACCTATTTAACAGGAAGAACACTATCATCAGACACAGCAATTTTCCATAGTTTCTTGTCTGAGGGTAATTTAATATCTTTGGCTCTATCATCATTTCCTTCTTTATTGCAAATGATTTCCTCTTGAAATGATTAGGCGTATTAGTCATAATTTCGCTCGAGTAGTTAAGCATTCTAGTTTTCGTTACAACCGGGTATTGAACTTGATTCAGATGCCGTTCGGGTCACTGGGATCAGAAAAGAGGACTGACACTGCTCGTTTATAAGTATAGGTTACATAGTTCATGTCTTCAGCAGGAGGCATGCGCTCATTAACATGAATCATTTTACAATTGACAGGTTTAGCCATGCAGCGGTTGTTTTTGGTATCTACTTTAATTAGTCTTCTAAGTTTGTAAATTTTATCCTTTGCACGGAACTGCACGAATTTTTTTTAAAAACTGAAGGCGTAAGATTACCAGTCAGCACACGTTTGGTGGCTAGCCCGAGATGCGTTTTTAGATTACGTTCAATTTTTTCATAACTCGAAAAATTTTTGCAAAGTTTTTTGATGTTTTGTTTTCATTTTTCTGGCATCAAACGCGGGATTCTTGATGATCATTGAATCTTTGGAGTTATGCCAATCTTGCTTGCGTACCCTCTCTTTTATGTCTGCAATTAAATTTTGCATGTGGGTACACCTGGTGTCATCTTCTATTGATTTTTCTTTAAAAATTACCGCCATTTTTTGGAGCGTTTCTCTGCTTTCCTCACATGGCACAGCATGTATGTAGCTCTACAGCTCTTTAGCCACGTCCAAGATAACATTGTAATCCATCGAAGTTGGGGAATTCATTGTCATATAAGTAATTGTAGAGGTTATTCAATATCAAAAAACAGAATTAAATTTTCTTCAAGAAGTTATTTTGATCTAAACAGATTCGGAGCAACATTTGGAGCAAGCGGTAAAGAAAGACTGTTCAAGCCAGCAAACTATTTTTACTGTTCATTTGTGTGCTTAGATTTCTGTAATTTCTGTGCAGTTTCAGCACATCTCCTTCTCTCTAACACATTCAAATAAGTTTATACAAAATTTCAACGTATCTCACCGCATTATTTTGTAAGTTTTTTGCGCTGAATTTTTTGAAAATTCAGCGCATTTTTTTCACGAATTTTAGAAAGTTCCTCAACCCGGCATTGAATCACTTCTATTGCTCACCTGTAAAACGGCAAAAAAATTGAAGACACAAAGCACTCCACTGCATCATAATATATTGGCAGAGAATTCAACACTGAAGTAACTGTAAGGCCAATGCAATTTATAAGGTCAAAAAATGATAACGCAATAATTAACGTATCAATTGTGTCTTTGTGCGATTCACGGTTCAAGATGTAACAGAAGAGAACGTATGTATGCATAAAACTTCCCACAAGTCCGACAAAAAACCACCAATACTTGACCGTCATCATTGCCATGCATTCAACGTCTTTATAAGTGTCATTGATAAAAAAGTTGTCACAACCAGTAATGTGATCATAGCCCGAATAATACATCGTGTGTACTGTTCTTGGGTAAAATGAGAGTGTAGGGTCCGCTACGTTTATTGTCAAACTTATGCTTTTGTCCTAGACAGTGTCGTTACCATCTATCTGTAATTAATTTCAAGGAAAGCTAACAACGATAGATTTCTATTGCATTGCTACAGACTCTAGTTGTTGTTGTTGTTGTTGCATATCCTGTGTTTATGTACTCAAAATCTGTCTGTTTGCTGTTGGTTAATAAATAACGGTCAAATTTGAACGTGCAGTATGATGGTCCAGTTTGGGGTGATGATGAGAAATTATGGACACGGTGAAGCATTGCCATTAATAGCTCTGAGTTGTGCGATGCTCCCGTTTGAGTTGATAACACCCTAGTGGATATGAAAAACGGCCCCAGTGAGATTATCACTATATTTTATAAAGGCCTTATGGTACATTTGGCAGATCCTATCACAGTTTGAGGTGTCGCCTCAGTCGAAATCACTTGATTATCCTAAAATATACTTTAAGAAACTCGCAACATCTTGCAACATCAAGAGTGTTCTAAACCTTGCAATATCTTGGAAGACAACCATCATTTTGCAAGATCTTGCATAATAACCATTCAGCGGCAAGAATCCTTACCACTCTTCTTTAATGATCTTTCGAAAACCGTCTCGCAAGATACCCGGGTCGAGGTGTCACCGCCATTTTATGTTTGTTTGTTTTATTTTGCAGCACAAAAAACCCCAGCCCTCTCTGTGCCCCCTTTCTTGTGCGTTTAGATGTTCATTTATATGTTTGTCTGTTTCTTTATTCAGCGCGATAACCCCCGCTCTTGTTTATGACCCCTTCGCGAATTAGTTTTAGCTTTTTAGGGTCTTTTTTTCTTTGGCGGCTAGGTCAGGTGCGCTCCTTATGGAGCTCAGTAATGCACTGCCTCTAATCTTTAAAGAAGCTAAAAAGGCTAATGCAAAAGCTAAGACAAGTTTACTGCTGCAAACATCCGAAAGCAAAAACTCGGAAAAAAATGTAATATAAGCGGTGAAAAGTTGTTTTTTTTTCATCGCGAATTTCGTAGATAATTTTTCGGTGAAATGCGTGAATGCAGTGAAATTATGTAAGTTCACTGCTAGAGTAAGCGGTGATCTTACAAAAATTCGCCACAATTCACCGCTCAAATGTGTAATTTCACCGCTTAATTTAGCGGTGAACTTACATAAATTCCCCGCATTCACCGCATTTCACCGCAAAATTATGTCCAAAATTTGCGGTGGAAAAAACAGTTTTTCACTGCTTATCTTACAAATTTTTCCGATGTTTCCTCGACCCGGGTACCTTTATTTTCACAAAAATCAAGAATAAAAACTTTTGTCGAACGACACGTAAATTACTTTTACAACCTGTTGGTTAAAACTTGCCAGTCACATATAATATATACATATAGGTCCAATACAATATTTTGAGTTTTCAAAAATTTAGGGTTGCGTTTTCGGCTAATAATAAATCTAACTACTGAAAAAGCTAACGTTTCTTGCGATTGGTACAAGTTTAAATTGCTGGAGTTTCTGCTATTATAATTTTCTTTTTTGGGTTTGAGATTTTCCCTTTTTCCTGAGGACTTTTGTTACATTTCAGATTGCTTTTTGTTTTAGAGAACGGTTGCTTCGGTTTCAAATGATAAGTCGTTCTGTTTTGCAATATTTTTCGCCATAACATTGCGAGTCAGAAAAAATTAGCTGCACGAATAGCAGTTTCCGATAGAATATCATTTTTTAACTTCCATAGACTCATTTGAATGATAAAAAAATCGGCTGTTAAAAGGTTGGATTTGATAAAAAAAGACCTTTTGACCTCTATTTTATCTCATGTTTAGCATATTTTTTTCCTGAATTTATCTGCCGATTTACTCGTTGCAATGAGGGATTCTTAAAATTTCGAAAAATTAATGCCTTAAAAACTAAATGTGAGAGAACTAAGTATCTGAACAACACTAATGGTGCTTCAAGTGGTATGGGTACTCAGATAAGTTTGTACCAAAACTTTTAGTGACAAAAATATCTTGATGTTTTGTCTTCTTGTCGTGTTATATTTAATTGCTCACTCTTTGTTAATTTACCTGCGTCTGGCAGGAAATGGTTTGTCTCTTGAATCTCTTAAATGCATTTTTTAAATAGATATGCAAACTGAATACGAAAACAGTCAATTTTTAAAAAGGACTGGAATCGCACCACGTTTCCAGCAGTTCGGTTCCATAGGATCTCAAGTTTGTTCTCAATTTTAGCCTTCATTCTTACCGCAAATTCGATTGAAGTAAAATACAGAAATTGGCCTGCGATTGCGAACCCAATTAAATTAAGTAACATTTGACACCGTCATCACATGAATTTGGTCGCTTTCTTCTCGGTATTGTGCTTTTTTTGGGAAAAACTCAAACTCGAGCCACCACTACGTTGGGAATAAAGGAAGCTACACTAAACTTAAAGTTAGCTATCTCTTTAATGAATTTATATATATGGACGGATATATTTTTTGCAACCCCCTCCCCCGTTGAACTTCATCTTCCCGCAAACCCCTCTACCAACTCGTAGCATTGCACAACTGGAATGGGATTGCAATAACTGCAGTGAATAGCTCAAAGACACTAGGCGAAACAAATGGAAGAAGATTGAATCTGTTGACAAACACTGTGGAGAAAAAAGGTGTAAATTATGTGACCACAAAGCAGCTTCACCCTCATATAACGTTTCCGCGCTACCTCTTCCTTACCCGTAAAATGAAGAAGGAGAACCCGTTGAGAAATTCTCCGAAATACATTTTCTCAAATTGCCATCTTGGAATCAAAGAATGTGCGATCATAAGAGATGTATCTATCGTGATGTGCAAGAAAATTTAGGCTAATTAATAAAAGGACAAATACACCTAAACGTACGTTAGAGTTCGCAATTAACGTAGATCCAGAACCAAATTCGAATAACTAGTGCAGTGATCTCCAACATTCACAAACCAAGCAAGCCGAATACATGAGTCAGCAAAGTACAGTGCAATCGCACTACGAATCCACAAAAAATTCACTAAAAAGAGATAAACTGGACCAAAAAAACAATGTCTCAATTGCTGATCACTTTAGAACCAATAACACCGAAATTAGTGTCACGCTCAAGGCAGAATTTGTGAAAGTTGAGGTATAAAAAATCTTTTTGCAAAATTTCCTAGAAATTGGAAGCACTGACTAATCTTTAAAACCAAGACAGAGAATCGATGAAGTCGATGGCACCAAAAATGCAAGTACGATCCAAGACAATGAAGATACTATTAATCAGGCGAGTAGAAACACCAAATATTCACAATGTCAGCCGCAACTCATACTAACACAATAAAGAGGAAAACTGTTTTGCAATAGTAGACGAATTAGAAAAAAAGAAAACAGTCGAACAATTGAACCTATATTTTTATTCGCCCTCTTTTTATAATCTACTACTAATCTTATCCGTAATTGCAGACCCTGAAATCTATTGAAATACGATCAAAAGATGCAGAAATTAATTATCAAGATAATTGGGTCACGCAAAACAAAAGTCCAGCGCAAAAAATGGAAAATAGCAGATGTCGAAATACTATGTCCAAATATTTTTGTTTTCCAGATTAAATCACAAAAATTCTGATGTCAAAATTACACGTAGCCGAGTCAACGTCCCTATAACACTACACTCTAATGCGTTATAATACTCTTCATGTTTAGCATTGTTACAATTCTTAATTCCTTTCTCTTTAGTTTTATTTGGGTAATCTTTAAAGCTATATGTCTTTGGTGAAAGGGTTATAAACTCTTCTATTATTCTAATTCCCAATTTGCCAGGGACTTTATTATTAGTTTTGATTGGTGGTTCGAGATTTCTTAAGTCCATGTGTTCATTGTCGACATTAACCTCGGTAAAATTTTATACAAAACTATCAGTATCCATATATTGGAGTTAAAAACGATTTGGACCAGCAGAAGAGTCAGATTTTAACCATCTTGGTGAACAAATAGAAACAACAAACACAAATTTCACATTATAATACAACATTGGAAAGACGCAGCACATGCAACGCATCACGCACTGGTTTATGATCAGCATTAAAAAAGCCACCGCATGAAGGTTGTAAAATAAGAGCATTCGCATCGCGATTTGTATCTTCAAATGATTGTTTAAGTGTTAAGGATTGATGACGCTTTAGAGTAATTCAGTTCGCAGAACATTACATTTTGTCTGTTTGGTAGATATTTCACAAGACTTACTTGTCGCAAAGCATTTTTTTCACTGATGAATGAATCCCATTTTAAACAAATCATTGCTTTTACGATTAATTTAACGATTTGAACATATTCCTGTTGCAAAAAAGGTCTGGAGGGATTATTTATTGCGCCAACCAATTTAAAAAGTAAAAGCAAATATGACGAAGAGATTTTTACCCAATTTCAGGCATCGAATTTATATCTAACAATAGAAGTTGCCAATCACGTAAAAATTTGCCACCTTATAATAAACATTTACTTGCTGCTATGCATTCCCTAAACGTTAACAGAAGTTGACTGCTTTCCCCCCACTTAACTCATGAACTAAACAGTTGCTTCAAAAATCAGGCACCAACTTTTAACAAATTCAAGCCGACTCAAAGAACACTACCAGGTCATCATAGCTCCAGTATAATAAAAATTTGCCGCCGAATCCACTTTAAATCCCATGTAACGATTTAAAAGCATCATTCCGCCCCATCAGCACTCCCTGTGACTGTTCAGTCAACACCTGTATAAAATGTTATTGCCACACATTAGATTCCGGTCGATCGTCACCCAACATGCAAATCTTTCGCTAAGAGTTTTTCGAAAACGAAATCACTTAGTTAGTTACGAAGTCCTTTTTGCCGTTCCATGATGACGGAATCAATACTGAAGCATATAAGAGAATGTGTTCTCCGGTATCATGAACTGTGGTGCAAATATGTAGATTGATTCATGCAACCATTGTAGCGCAATTTACGATTACGCTCAGGTTGTTTATGATTTGAACAGATAATTCAAATCTCAACAACAACTGGTCCTCAAGTAAAAAGGTAGGGAGGTGGGCAACAATTCCAGGAAGGTGGGCAACAATTCCGCTTTCGCAATATGCAGTTAGTTCTTATATGCTTCGAGCAATCGAAAAAAAATCCGCGACATGCAAATGCTGGAATAAAAATTGTAAATATTGGAAAACTAGATATCCGTCATATCATTGGAATCAATATAACAATTGTGTTGAATCAAGTGAATAAAACCAGTTTGATTTCGGAGGTCCAAAATTTGGTGAAAAAACAATATTTTTATTTTCTCCCCTTTATCGACAGATATTCAAACTTCTCTACTACCGATACGGATTACACTAAAATTTTTAATTTCCCTGAAGATTATAAACTTGTAAACGGTGTACCTCGCAGTAAACAACTCGCCCAAGCAGGATGTCAAAAGTTTAGAAAAGTCTTCAACTGATTGTACATTAATCACCCAGAGTGTGGTCCTAACGCATTTCAGGGCTGAATCATTTTATTTCAATTGATTCCAGTACTTATCCATACTATATCAAATACAAAGACCGATTTCCGAATGCCAATCGTATGTGCAGACTAGCAACAATCTGCACAGCATGGTCTATATACTGACCGTTCTCTGTGAATCATGATTTATAATCTGATCTTTGTCTGTGAAGCATGATTTATAAACGTAACTTTACATCTGAACCATCATTTATAAACGTACCTTTGCGTCTGAAGCATTATTTATAAACGCACCTTTGCAACGGAAACACCATTTACAAACGTACCTTTGTTTTAATAATGTCACTGTAAATACAATTGTAATACTGTTCGTTCCGTAATGTACAGGGTGTCCAAATTATAAATGAAAATTTCGAATTGAGCTAAAATGCATAAAATTTTGTGTCATGAAATTACGGGATTTTGATTTGGTTTGCTTCTGGGTTGAGATCGCTGCTCTTTTGGCGGCATCTTGGAATAGCGGCTTTAAAAGCGGTTAAAAGTTAGCGCTGAAGTTTAGCGTTAAAAATTAGTTTTATTAGACTTCCGCGATTTAAAAATTCCGCGATTTTCAATACGGAAATCTTAAGAATTCCGCAATTTTCCACGTGAAAATCTTAAATCCGAACGTACTGAATAAAAAACGTAAAACAAACGTAAAACAGCCGAATTCAAACGTAAGTTAGGCGTAAGAACGTGTTACTTTCATACCTTTTATTCAAGTATCTATTTTTTGTACGCTTTAATTCTTTCAGTTGTCTTATGTATAAGACGTGAATTCATTTCAATTCCTTTCGAAATTACGTGATTTTGCGAGATTACGGGGTGCAAATTACGGGTCGCAGATTACGGAGTAAAATTACGGGGTGCATCAGGTGCATGGTGAAGATCACACTGACAAAATGTGTTGAGATTACGGGTTGCAGTGCTATAAGTGAGGCAGAAACGAATGTTCCCAACAGTCAGGACTTTATTCTTCTTCACTGCTATAAGTACTCTTTCTGTACTATTTCTCTTGCAATCAGGACTACGGGAACTATGGGATGAGACAACGTGGGAACATTCTAGCGACACTGCATTCAATAATAAGGTGCAATTTGCAGCAAATTGAGATGAGCCACCGGTCTCGGACGAATTAAAACAAAAAAATCGGTCAAGCTCAAGGAGATAATTTTTCGCCCATCATTCATTTTAGTGTTTCATCTCTGATCTCCATTGCTATATAAATGTCATGATTTAGTTGCATAACTTTAAACCTATGTAGTACGCGGTAACGATCACTCTTATTTGATGCAAAATTTGAACGCTTATGATTCAGATCGAACTAAAAATAACCTAAAAATTAACATTGAAGACACAAATCGTACAGTACCGTGCTTATGTCGCCCTGTACGCCGAAACACTTCAGCTAAAGATTTAGACGCTCGAATCTAAAAGGTCAATTCATGGTTCACACTGTAGAACTGAAATTCCCTTTGTTAATTTCGCAGAACCTGTCTCCACGACCCGAATAAAACGTTGAAAATGGAATAGAGGTCAATTTAGACAAGTTCGATTCAAAACACGTCTTATTTTTCAAATCTGTTTCAGATCTGTATTGTTATCTAACAGCGATTTCAACCTCATCAAGCTGAATTAACATGGCGAATTGAAGAGTAGTTATTGCTCCCAACAGTCAGGATGTTGTATTCTCGGGATCTCAAAATCAGGAGGATAATGCAAGGTATCAGAATGAAAATTCCCAATTTGGTGACAATGAGGAAGTTGTTAGTTTTCTAAATTTGTTCTGATAATCCTAATCACTAATCATGTTCCACTTTATGTGTTATTATTATTTAATTTATTATTATTGTTATTGTTATTATTATTTTTATATTAAAATTTCTGATAAAGGTTTTCATTTTTTGTATCTTAATACATTGAAAATATTAACCTCGCATAATCATTTATGTATAATCTCCTCCTTGATTCCTAATGTGCAAAACATATATATATATATATATATATACATATATATATATATATATATATATATATATATATATATATATAAGCCTATGTAGTTTTTTGTTTTTGCAATAGATGTCATTCCTTGTGATTGGGACTCGAATTTGAGGGACTCCTTGCATTTCCTTGAGCAAGATTCAATGCTGCAACAATTTGAGTATTTTTTTAGTAATTGAAAAATTTTGAAGTTTTTTAATACATCTTTTTGTTACAGCGCCGAGTATGTTGGACTTGGAGGACTCAGATACTAAGATCTGGTTGAAAAAGCCAGAATTTATACCCAATTTTTTGTCATCGTAGGGGACAATGACGCTCAAAACCAAACCATTGTCTCCATTTTGCAGAAATTTAGAAAACTCAAAAATGAAGTGTATCCTTCAAAAGTCAATTTTGCGGTTAATATGAGACGAAAAGACCTTAACCCGGTAATGGTAGGCAATAATAATATTTATTTTGGCAAGCAATTTGGTAGGAACTTCAAAAGCACTAAACTCATTAAACGCGACGTTTTTTTCTTGGGAAATCCTTTCATTTTGATATGTATGGTCAGGGGTATCGACAAAAGGGCGGCTATGATCTCATTTGTATTCCAGGAGTTTGTTGAGCAGTAGTAATTTGTTACCTTAGAGGTTTGCCATGATTATTTTTTGTGTATGACTCTTGAAATTTTGTACTCTTTATAGTGTACCTTTAACTGTTATAGCTTCTAATTAGGCCACGTATGAACCTTTATCTCATCTTATTTCATCTTATCTTTATGTCCTTTTCTGGCAGCTATGTTTTGCATCTTTGCTTCTTTTCAGAGTTATGGAAGGCTCTCTGGTTTATCTGGGCTTCTTTTTGCAAGGTCAGGATTCTGACGACTCTCGGAGACATTTTCTGCAAAGGCAACTCAGGGTTCACATGTTCCACGTTGTGAGTTGCAAATGGACTTAACGCCTTCAAGAGCAAAAATCAACCATTGACAAGATCAAATATTGCAATTGAGCTATATCAAACTAATGAGAACTGATGCTCTGTTTTAAATGTATCAATTTTCCCGCACCATTTCCATTAACGCACCATTTCCATTAACGCATCATTTCTATTTCCATTAACGCACCATTTGTTTCCGTTCCATTTCATTGTTTGAATTACAACTATAAATCTGTATGATTATCAGTACATTAGTGAAGTCTATATTGTTCCTTTTATTATAATTATAAACGATTATAAATTCAGTTGAATAAGCAATATAATATTTAATAAATTATATTAATTATAATTAAAAAAATATTTGATTAAAATTATAAGTCAAGATTATATGATTCATTTTGAGCATGAATTTTTTTTTGTAATTCATGTATTCCAGTTAATTTGTTTTTATTCGTTTAGTATAACCGCCAAAGCAAATATGCTAGCCTCTTTATGTGATAATTATTGCGGTAAAATTCTCTATCATTTAGTTTGCAAGCGTATGAATCATGCTTTTCAGACAGAGATGCGCTTATAAATCATACTTTGCAGACAAAGTTGCGATTATGAATCAAGCTTCACAGCCGAAGGTCCGGTTATAAATCATGTTGCCAATCACGTAACAATTTGCCACCTTATAATAAACCTTTACTTGCTGCCAAGCATGCACTAAACGTTAGCAAAAGTTGACCGCTTTTCCCCCACTTTACTCATGAATTAAACAGTTGCTTCAAAAATTATGCACCGACTATTACCAAATTCAAACCGACTCAGAGAACACTACCAGGCTATCATAGTTCCAGTATAATAAAAATTTGCCGTCGAATTCGCTCTAAATCCCATGTAACGATTTAAAAGCATCATTCCGCCCCATCAGCACTCCCTGTGACTGTTCAGTCAACACCTCTATAAAATGTTATTGCCACACACAACACATTAGATTCCGGTCGATCATTACACAACATGCAAATCTCTCGCTAAGAATTTTTCGAAAACGAAATCACTTAGTTATTTACGAAGTCTTTTTGCCGTTCTAAGATGACGGAATATAAGGGAATGGGTTCTCCAGTATCATGAACAGTGGTGCAAATATGTAGATTGATTCTTACAACCATTATGGCGCAATTTACGACTACGCTCAGGTTGTTTATGCTTTGAACAGAGGGATCAAATCTCAAAAACATCTGGTCTCCAAGTCAAAAGATTTGACACTTCCTGGAAGGTGGGCAACAATTCGGCTTTCGCAATATGCAGTTAGTTTATATATGCATCGAGAAATCGAAAAAAAAATCCGCGACATGCATATACTGGAATAAAAGTTGTAAATATTGGAAAACTATATATCCGTCATATCATTGGAATCAATATAACAATTGTGTTGAATCAAGTGAATAAAACCAGTTTGATTTCGGAGGTCTAAAATTTAGTGACAAAAAAAAACAAAATTTTTATTTTCTCCCCTTTATCGACAGATATTCAAACTTCTCTACTGCCGAAACGGATTACCATAAAACTTTTAATTTCCCTGAAGATTATATACTTGTAAACGAGGTACCTCGCAGTAAACAACTCGCTCACGCAGGATGCCTAACTTTTAGAAAAGTCTTCAACTGATTGAACATTAATCACCCGGAGTGTGGTCCCAACGCATTTCATGGCTGAATCATTGTATTTTATTTGATTCCAGTACTTATCCATACTATATCAAGTACAAAGACCGATTTTCGAATGCCAATCGTATGTGCAGACTAGCAACAATCTTCTCAGCATGGTCTATATATAGACCGTTCTCTGTGAATCATGAATTATAACCTGACTTTTGTCTGTGAATCATGATTTGTAATCTGACCTTTGTCTGTGGAGCAAGCTCTATAAACGTACCTTTACATCTGAAGCATCATTTATAAACGTACCTTTGCATCTGAACCATCATTTATAAACGTACATTTGCATCTGAAGCATTATTTGCAAACGCACTTTTGCATCGGAAGCGCCATTTATAAACGTAACTTTGCAACAGAAGCACCATTTACAAAGGTACCTTTGTTTTAATAATGTCAATGTAAATACAATTGTAATTATGTTCGTTTCGTAATGTACAGGGTGTCCAAATTATAAATGAAAACTTCGAATTGAACTAAAATGCATAAAAATTTGTGTAATAAAATTAAGGGATTTTGATTTGGTTTGCTTATGAGTTGATATCGCTGCTGTTTTGGCGGCATCTTGGAATGGCGACTATAGAAGCGGTTAAAAGTTAGCACTAAAATTTAGCGGTTAAAATTTAGTTTTATTAGACTTCCTTGATTTATGAATTCCGCGATTTTTTATACGGAAATCTAAAGAATTCCGCAATTTTCAATACGAAAATCTCAAATCCGAACGTACTGACTAAGAAACGTAAAACGAACGTAAAACAGCCGAATTCAAACGTAAGACAGTTGCAAGAACGTGTTGCTTTCCTAATTTAAAGTATCTATCACTTTTACGCTTTAATTCTTTCAGTTGTCTTATGTATAGGACGTGAATTCAATTCAATGCCCTTCAAAATTACGTGATTTTTTGAGATTACGGGGCGCAAATTACGGGGCCCAGATTACGGAGTAAGATTACGGGGTGCATCAGGTGCATGGTGAAGATCACACTGACAAATTGTGTTGAGATTACGGGTTGCAGTGCTATAAGTGAGGCAGAAAAAATTGTTCCCAGCAGTCATGATTTTATTTTTTTTCAGTGCTATAAGTACTATTTCTGTACTATTTCTCTTGCAATCAAGACTACGGGATTTATAGGTTGAGACAACGTGGGAACATTCTAGCGACACTGCATTCAATAATAAGGTGCAATTTGCAGCAAATTGAGCCACCGGTCTCGGACGAATTAAAGCAAAAACTCGTTCCAGCTCAAGGAGATAAGTTTTTGCCCATCACTCATTTTAGTGTTTCATCTCTGATCTCCATAGCTATATAAATGTGATGATTTAGTTGCATAACTTTAAACCGGCTATGTAGTACGCGGTAACATCACTCTTATTTGAGGCAAAGTTTGAACGCTTTTGATTCAAATCGAACTAAAAATAACCTAAAAATTAATATTGAAGAACTAAATCGTACAGTACCGTGCTTATGTTGCCCTGTCCGTCGAAATACTTCAGCTGAAGTTGTAGACGCTTGAAACTGAAATGTCAGTTCATGGTTCACAATGTAGAACTGAAAGTCCGTTTTTTACATTCGCAGAACCTGTCTCCACGACCCGAATAACAAGCTGACAATGGAATAGAGGTCAATTTAGACCAGTTCGCTACAAAACACGTCTTATTTTTCAAATCAATTTCAGATCTGTATTGTTATCTATCAGCGATTTCAACATCATCAAGCTGAATTAAGATGGCGAATCGAAGAGTAGTTATTGTTCACAGCAGCCAGGATGTTGTATTCTCAGGATCTCGAAATCAAGAGGGTATCAGAATGAAAATTCCCAATCTGGTGACAATGAAGAAGTTGTTAGTTTCTTAAATTTATTCCGTTGATCCTAATGATGTCCCACTTTATGTGTTATTATGTTATTAATATTATATTTATTGTTATTATTATTGTGATTACTATTATTATTATTATTATTATTATTATTATTTTTATTATTATTTTATTTAATATTATTAATATTATTATTACAAGCCCAGTAATTTCTGATATAAGTTTCCACTTTTTGTATCTTAATACGTTGAAAATATTACCCTCGCGTAATCATTTCTGTATAATATCTTTCTTGATTCGTAATGTGCAATACACACACACACATATATATATATATATATATATATATATATATTATATATATATATATATATATATATATATATATATATATATAATATATATATATATATGTGTGTATTTTTTTTGTTTTTGCTATAGATATCATTCCTTGTGATTGGGACTCGAATTTGAGGGCCACTTGCATTTCCTTGAGCAGGATTCAATGCTGCAAAAATTTGGGTAATTTTTTAGAAAATGAAATTTTTTTGAAATTTTTTAATACGTTTTTTGTTACAGCGCCAAGTATGCTGGCCTTGGAAGACTCAGATGCTCAGATCGTGCATATCTGGTTGAAAAAGCCAGCATTTTTTACCCATTGTTTGTCATCGTAGGGGACAACGACGCTCAAAACCAAACAGTTGACTCTATTTTACAGAAATTTAAAAAATTCGAAAATGATGTGTATCCATCAAAAGTCAAGTTTGCGGGTAATGTGAGACGAAGAGATCTTAACCCGGTAATGGTAGCCAATAATAATATTTAAATTGGCAAAAAAACTTGGTAGAAAGTTCAAAAGCACTAAACTCATTAAACGCGACGATTTTTCTCTTTTAAAACCGTTTCATTTTGATTGGTATGGTCAGCGGTATCGCCATATGGCGGCTATGATCTCATTTGTATTCCAAGAGTTTGTTGAGCATTAGTAATTTGTTACTTTAGAGGTTTGCCATGATTATTTTTTGTGTTTGACTTTTAAATTTTTGTACTCTTTATTGTGTACTTTTACCTGTTATAGCTTCTAATTAAGCCACGTATGAACCTTTATCTCATCTTATTTCATCTTAACTTTATATTCTTTTTTGGCAGCCATGTTTTGTATCTTTGCTTCTTTTCAGAGTTATGGAAAACCCTCTGGTTTATTTGGAATTCTGTTTCCAAGGTCAAGATGTCTGACGACTGTCGGAGACATTTTCTGCAGAGGAAACTCAGGGTTCACATGTTCCACGTTGTGAGTTGCAAATGGACATAACGCCTTCGAGAGCAAACATGAACTATTGACAGGATCAAATATTGCAATTGAACAACATTAAAATAATGAGAAACTGATGCTCTCTTTTAAATGTATCAATATTCCCGCACCATTTCCATTAACGCACCATTTCCATTAACGAATCATTTCTGTTTCCATTTAACGCACCATTTGTTTCTTTTCCATTTCACTGTTTGAATTATAACTATAAATCTGTATGATTATTAGAACATTAGTGAAGTCTATATTATTCCTTTTATTATAATTATAAATTATTATAGATTCAACTAAATAATCAATATAATATTTAATAAATTATATTAATTATACTTTAAAAATTATTTGATTAAAATTCTAATTCAAGATTATATGTTTCATTTTGAGCATGAATTTGTTTTTTTCTAATTCATGTGTTCCAGTTAATTTGTTTTTTTTTTCGTTTAGTATAGCCGCCAAAGCAAATATGCTGGCCTCTTTAAGTGGTAATCATTGCGGGAAAACTCTCTATCGTTTAGTTTGCAAGAGTATTATCCATGCTTTTCAGACAAAAGCGCGCTTATAAATCACACTTTGCAGACAAAGGCGCGATTATAAATCATGCTTCACAGCCGAAGGTCCGGTTGTAAATCATGCTCCACAGCTGAAGGTTTGGTTATAAGTCATGCTGAGAATTGCAAAAGCAGAATCATGTTCTGAATAGTGTCATGATCGTAACAAATAGTGTCATGATCAGAAAACTGGGAAGAACAAAAAACATGATGAAAATATGATGATTCAGTACTGATGTGTAATCGAAGGTAGGTCCGGGCAACTTACTCTATTTTGTTGCCTATTTTGTTCCTTTTAGCGTTCAAACTCATTCCGAATGTTCATATTCTTGGATCATCAAGAAGATCAAAGACAGTTGTAACTCACTTTTCAAATTTATCATGATTACACTGTAGGGCGTCGAATAGATTTAAAACATCTTCTGTGGACAATTTTTACTATTTAAATCCATTTTAAGTACCATTGAGTTTTTTTTCTAATTGTTATTTATTCAATCGATTCAATAGAAGACGTTCAAAAGCCTTCAAATATTTTGTAGCAACTAATATCGGCCTATTTTGCACACTCTTATGTCCCAATTTTGTGGAAAGTA
>NW_027450843.1:0-9374 GCF_964194025.1 Convolutriloba macropyga
AGACCTCGGGAAACCCTCACCGTGAATAAGGTTCACTCACATATTTCACTACATTTTGCGTGGGATTGGAGATGAGGCTACTCGTTCTTGCTCAGTACTAGGCTGAAAATTAACGAAACTTCGTTACAAACGTTCACATGTTGATGTTTCCGCTTTCGCGTACTCGAAACAACATAATACTAGTCTTTGTAATTTAGTTTCATAATTTCAACTGTTCTCATGCAGAATTTTTGCTCATTCTTATCCCAAATTTTGACCTGGCTACTAGTTACACTCCTTGTACTTATTGCAAAATGACCACAAATTTCAACAGCTTTCACATGTTGCTGTTTCGGCTTTCGCTTACTACAGTCAACATAATACTCGTTGCAAAATAAGTGCTCGGCATCTGCAATTTTCCAAAGACGAAGTTTCGCCAGTTCAATTTTCGCTCGCCAATTATGGCTACTAATTCACACGGTACTGAGCTCAACAACATTAAATTTGTTCAGCAAGACTTTCACATGTTGATGTTTTGGCTTTCGCCTACTAGAAGCAACATAATACTCGTCTTGTTAGCTCATTCAATGAGAATAGCTTTTCCCGTTGAGAATTTTTGCCTTCAATTGGCGTTGTAGTGAGTTTGGCTACTCAGATCACCAAATACTTGTGACAATTCGAACCAGAAATGTTTTCAATTTTCACATGCTGATGTTTCGGATTCAACCTACTAGAAGCAGCATAATACTTGTATTCAACAATTTCTGTATCAAATCCCAGTTTTCTCTGGTGCATCTTTGCCAAACTATTCCAAACTGCCTGAGTCTGAATACCAATTACAGGTACTAGTAAATGCACGTTACTAAGGACTATATAGTTCTAGGTTACTGTACACAACGACGTTCACATGTTGATGTTTCAGCTGCCGCTTACTAGAAACAACATAATACTTATCGTGCATACCTTTCCATAACTTGTCCTTTTCAGATGCATTAGTTTCCCTTTGTCTTGGCTTCTACAGTCAGACTGGCTACTAGTAACAGCACAGTACTAATCACATATCGTTCTACAGTTTGCAGACAACTTTCACATGTTGATGTTTCAGCTTTCGCCTACTAGAAACAACATAATACTCGCTGTATACATTTGTAGTTCTCTATGTAACTTTCATGTGAAGAAGTTTCGCCAGTCTTTTTGACTGTCTCAAATCTGAGTCATGCTTAGGCTACTAGTTGCTTCATAGTACTTATCGCCTCGAGATCATTGAACAAAACTTGATTTTCACATGTTGCTGTTTCAGCTTCCGCTTACTAGAAACAACATAATACTAGTCTCATTAAGTTCCGTCTCTTTGCAATTTTCTTATGAAGAAAATTCGCCATCACAATGACTCCAGCAGTTCTTGATCAAGGAATGCAATCATTGATCAGAATGCTATTATTTGAATCGGTTCTGCTTTAAGTGTTCCAATTTTATTGGAAGCACCAACAATAGAACATCAATGTGTTCAATCGAAGAGTTATATAACCCTGAATCGGACGCAGTCAACAGCCGAAGCCGAGACCGCCTTTTGCGTTAGAGAGGTCGGTAAACAAATCTTGCGATTCATACCGAATTAACACATATAGCTGTGCTCCTCTTCGTAAAGCGAGCCAAGTGATCCCCTGTTGAAGGATGTATTTGGACCAATCTAGTAGCATTTGGTTTCCAACAAGCTCTCCCAAGTTAGCTTACTTATTGGGCTTTTCAACCAATTCGGTTGGCTACAAGCATCATCAAAGTACTAGCCACAGTTTGATCGCAAAATTCTACGACTTTCACATGTTGATGTTTCGGCTTGCGCTTAGCCTACTATAAGCAACATAATACTAGTCATATCATAGAGCGTGATCAGCTTGTGACGTTCTCATGATGAAGTTTCACCAACAGTGTCTCACTTCGAGCTTAAATCCAGCTACTAGTAACTACACAGTACTGACTGCAACGATAACTTTTATCTATACCTTTCACATGCTGCGCTTTCGGCCAGGGCCTACTAACGTCAACATAATACTCGATATAAACTTTTGTTCATGATGCAGCTTCCCCATGCAGAAGTTTCGCCTTCAAATGCTCTCTTGGCCATATGACGTAAGAAAAGGTTACTAGTAACATCACAGTACTAGCCACAGTTTGATTGCAAAATTCTACGACTTTCACATGTTGATGTTTCGGCTTGCGCTTAGCCTACTAGAAGCAACATAATACTAGTCATATCATAGAGCGTGATCAGCTTGTGACGTTCTCATGATGAAGTTTCACCAACAGTGTCTCATTTCGAGCTTAAATCCAGCTACTAGTAACTACACAGTACTGACTGCAACGCTAACTTTTATCTATACCTTTCACATGCTGCGCTTTCGGCCAGGGCCTACTAACGTCAACATAATACTCGATATAAACTTTTGTTCATGATGCAGCTTCCCCATGCAGAAGTTTCGCCTTCAAATGCTCTCTTGGCCATATGACGTAACACAAGGTTACTAGTAACATCACAGTACTAGCCACAATTTGATCGCAAAATTCTACGACTTTCACATGTTGATGTTTCGGCTTGCGCTTAGCCTACTATAAGCAACATAATACTAGTCATATCATAGAGCGTGATCAGCTTGTGACGTTCTCATGATGAAGTTTCACCAACAGTGTCTCACTTCGAGCTTAAATCCAGCTACTAGTAACTACACAGTACTGACTGCAACGATAACTTTTATCTATACCTTTCACATGCTGCGCTTTCGGCCAGGGCCTACTAACGTCAACATAATACTCGATATAAACTTTTGTTCATGATGCAGCTTCCCCATGCAGAAGTTTCGCCTTCAAATGCTCTCTTGGCCATATGACGTAAGAAAAGGTTACTAGTAACATCACAGTACTAGCCACAGTTTGATTGCAAAATTCTACGACTTTCACATGTTGATGTTTCGGCTTGCGCTTAGCCTACTAGAAGCAACATAATACTAGTCATATCATAGAGCGTGATCAGCTTGTGACGTTCTCATGATGAAGTTTCACCAACAGTGTCTCATTTCGAGCTTAAATCCAGCTACTAGTAACTACACAGTACTGACTGCAACGCTAACTTTTATCTATACCTTTCACATGCTGCGCTTTCGGCCAGGGCCTACTAACGTCAACATAATACTCGATATAAACTTTTGTTCATGATGCAGCTTCCCCATGCAGAAGTTTCGCCTTCAAATGCTCTCTTGGCCATATGACGTAACACAAGGTTACTAGTAACATCACAGTACTAGCCACAATTTGATCGCAAAATTCTACGACTTTCACATGTTGATGTTTCGGCTTGCGCTTAGCCTACTAGAAGCAACATAATACTAGTCATATCATGGAGCGTGATCAGCTTGTGACTTTCTCATGATGAAGTTTCACCAACAGTGTCTCATTTCGAGCTTAAATCCAGCTACTAGTAACTACACAGTACTGACTGCAACGATAACTTTTATCTATACCTTTCACATGCTGCGCTTTCGGCCAGGGCCTACTAATGTCAACATAATACTCGATATAAACTTTTGTTCATGATGCAGCTTCCCCATGCAGAAGTTTCGCCTTCAAATGCTCTCTTGGCCATATGACGTAACACAAGGTTACTAGTAACATCACAGTACTAGCCACAATTTGATCGCAAAATTCTACGACTTTCACATGTTGATGTTTCGGCTTGCGCTTAGCCTACTAGAAGCAACATAATACTAGTCATATCATAGAGCTTGATCAGCTTGTGACATTCTCATGATGAAGTTTCACCAACAGTGTCTCATTTTGAGCTTAAATCCAGCTACTAGTAACTACACAGTACTGACTGCAACAATAACTTTTATCTATACCTTTCACATGCTGCGTTTTCGGCCAAGGCCTACTAACGTCAACATAATACTCGATATAAAATTTTGATCATGATGCAGCTTTCCCATGCAGAAGTTTCGCCTTCAAATGCTCTCTTGGCCATATGACGGAACACCAGGTTACTAGTAACATCACAGTACTAGCCACAGTTTGATTGCAAAATTCTACGACTTTCACATGTTGATGTTTCGGCTTGCGCTTAGCCTACTAGAAGCAACATAATACTA
This sequence comes from Convolutriloba macropyga, assembly GCF_964194025.1. NCBI lineage: Eukaryota > Metazoa > Xenacoelomorpha > Acoela > Convolutidae > Convolutriloba > Convolutriloba macropyga. The sequence goes on from NW_027450843.1 coordinate 4,119, forward strand.
GTCATATCATAGAGCGTGATCAGCTTGTGACGTTCTCATGATGAAGTTTCACCAATAGTGTTTCATTCGAATTGGTTCTGCTTTAAGCTCTCCAATTGTTTTGGATGAACCAGTTTTGCCCTTCGAAGCCACTTTTGTGAGCTTTTGTGGGTCTTTACCAAGAGGATATACCTCAAGGCCTCTTTCAATTCCTTTAAGTTCTTTCAACTCCTTTACAGTTTCTAGGTTCACATAGCTGCAAACCTTATTTCTAGTTTTAAGTCTGGCCAACTTGGGGAGAGTTGGTGCAGACCGTGACCAATTCTAGTAGGATGCCACAACAAGAATGTGATCAACTTAGCTTGTCGATGAACCTGCCCCACATTCAAACAACTCTATCGCCTTTTCCTCGTATAGTTATATGCGAGGGCCTCTCATAGAGAGCGCTGTTAGCAACCTTTTCCACATAGACGATAAAGTTGTGAGTGTTTTGCACATGGCTGTTGTCATCACCACGTGACGAGTCAACTCAGCTTGACTCTCTACACTCCGACAAGCTTTGCACATACGCCTTTAGTTCAGTATGTGTCTTTAATCTGACTCCGGTGCCTCAAGCCGGAAAAATTGTCAGATTATGATCATTATCGGTTAGTCATCCCGATGCAAGATCGTATCGTACTGTCTTTGTCTACCTCCAGATTCCGAAGAACAGGAGGAGACTCTCCCAGACCTACATATCTGGGAGAATGTTCAGAGGGCGAGAAGCTGTGGATTACTCTCCCCTAAGAACTGACTAAACTTTACCCTCGTCCAAGGTAAGTTTATTTTAGCTAGCCTTCTATGTAAAGGATCTGAGGCTAAGCTGTGTTTTTTCGAGCCTTTGGCTCGGAGCAAGTTCAGTGGGCGCCCCGAGTAGCTCAACTCTTTCCCACTGAACAGCGCAACGCTCTGTCACTCGCTGGGATTTTTGCGTGTCGGTTCTAACCACGCGACTTGTGGACCTTTTTAGGCCTTTCTCATTCACAAGTCTATAGCTGGGCTTCTATAACCCAGCTTCTGAGATCTAGATAGCTGCAGTTCTGCTAGGCTGCTTTTGCTAACTAGTCTCCCTTTAAGCAGTCCCTTGCCATGACTGCTGAACTATGTATCCACACAAGTAGTTTTTGAGCTCGATACATAATTCGAGATTGGTTGCCAAGCAATCTCTAGCGACAGAGCGTCATGCGCACTACAGACATGGCCTCTACCAGCAGCCATGCCCGAAGGAATCAATCACTGATCCTTCCGCAGGTTCCCCTACGGAAACCTTGTTACGACTTTTACTTCCTCTAGACAATTAAGCTCGATCCGCTTCATCCCGTTGCCGGAGACCGAAGTCCCAACAGTAGGAATTTGCAATTCTTGCTTAACTATCCAATCAGTAGTAGCGACGGGCGGTGTGTACAAAGGGCAGGGACGTAATCCCTATGAGTTGTTGACTCATAAGTACCAGGAATTCCTGGTTCACGTCTGCAAGTTACAACAGACGATCCCCTTGAAGCGCTGTACTTTTCTCTGATTGCCCAGTCCATTTCGGACCAAGGGCTGAGTACTCAATCTAAAAGTACACAGTGTAGCGCGCGTGCAGTCCAGAACATCTAAGGGCATCACAGACCTGTTATAGCCTCACTTCATCTGCGGTATTTAATTCCGCATAGTTCCTCTAAGAAGTGTTTGAATTCACATATAGTGAATTTCATTATTTAGATGGAGAAGATCTCGTTCGTTATCGGAATTAACCAGACAGATCACTCCACTAACTAAGAACGGCCATGCACCACCGCCCATATAATCATGAAAGATATTCAATCTGTCAATCCTTAAGATGTCTGGACCGGGTGAGTTTTCCCGTGTTGAGTCAAATTAAGCCGCAGGCTCCACTCCTGGTGGTGCCCTTCCGTCAATTCCTTTAAGTTTCGATTTTGCAACCATACTTCCCCCGGAACCAATAAACTTTGGTTTCCCGGTTAATCTCTTGCCAAGTCAAGATCGACTTTGACAAATTGTAGGTTGGTATAGTTTATGGTCAGAATTACGAGGGTATCTAATCCTCTTCAATACTCTGACTTTCGTTCTTGATTAATGAAAACATTCTTGGCAAATGCTTTCGCAGTAGTTTGTCTTGCCACGATCCAAGAATTTCACCTCTAACGTAGCAATACAAATGCCCCCGTCTGTTCCTTTCAATCATTACCGCACTCAGCCAACCGGCATCAATCGAGTAGCGGGTCATTCTCCATTATTCCATGCTTTATTATTCGATCCCAAAGGATGCTTTGAACACTCTAATTTTCTCAGGGTGAAAACACCGTTTCCACAGTTCGTCACATTTAAGTGCAAACTATTTCTTCGATGCGAAGGATGAGCGGAACGAGTCAACAGATTTAACTGAAGACCATGTTGCCGTTCTACTCAAACAGATCCAACTATGAGCTTTTTAAACGCAGCAACTATTGCATACGCTTGTAGAGGCTGGTATTACCGCGGCTGCTGGCACCAGACTTGCCCTCTACTCGTTCATCAATGGAGCTTTTAAGTCCATTCCATTCTGATTACAAACCATAAAGGTTCATATCATTATTTCTAGTCACTACCTCCTCGTGCGGAGAGTGGGTAATTTGCGTGCCTGCTGCCTTCCTTGGATGTGGTAGCCGTTTCTAAGGCTCCCTCTCCGGAATCGAACCCTGATTCCCCGTTACCCGTCACAACCATGGTAGTCCGTTACACTACCATCATAGGTTGATAGGTCAGAAATTCGGAAGTTCCGTCCCCAAGCCGAAGCTATCTGGGATCTTTCAGTTACTAGGACTCATCACGGGATGTGTCTGTACTTAGCAAATCACCCGGTGTAGTCTTGTAAAAGTCTCCGACAGTGTCGGACAATCAGCATGCATTAGCTGCAGGGTTACCGCAGTTATTCATTTAGCTTGCAAATCAACTAATAGATAGTAACTGATTTAATGAGCCATTCGCGGTTCCACTTTTTCAAGCTTCGCTTGCACATGCATGGCTTAGTCTTTCAGACAAGCATATGGCAACTGACAGGATCAATCAGTTTAATTGTACTTTGAACAATCTTTCGATTTGTTCGAATTTAGAAAGACATAGCCTTGCGGCCTCGTCAATCTTGCTTTGAGCTTTTTAAATCACGAAGAGTTTCAATGCATGCTTTGGCATGGCTACTAGTTACTACACAGTACTCTACACACTTAGAGTTACCCACGATTACACATTTCACATGCTGATGTTTCGGCTCGCGCGTACTAGAAACAGCATAATACTATGTGTACTGGTAGATAGCGCTCTGTGAGCATTTCCCATGAGCAGGTTTTGCCCTCCAAATCTCTGTTCTACTGTTACCAATACCGGCTAACAACTGTATCATACTAGGGAGAATTGACTCATGATTTAAAAACCAGATGTTCACATGTCGATGTTTCGGCTCTCGCCTACTAGAAACAACATAATACTAGTCTGTTAAAAATCTCAATCACGCCGCCTCTTCAGATACAGAAGTTTTACCTTTTATTGGTTAGAGAACAGCTTTCCAGCTGTCGACATGGTTACTAGTAACAACACCGTACTCAACACAAAAACTTTTCAACTTCACAACTTTCACATGCTGATGTTTCTGCTTTCGCATACTAGAAACAGCATAATACTTATTGTTTTGTCAAGTAATTTGTGTGTCTTTCCCATGTGAAGTTTCACCGGTCAACAATGTTTCCCTGACCAATTACGGCTACTAGTAGCTGTATAATACTAGGGAAAATGATTGAGGATTTAATATCAGATTTTCACATGTTGATGTTTCGGCTTTCGCCTACTAGAAACAACATAATACTAGTCTGCTAAGAAATCTCGCTCAAATTGCCTTTTCACATACAGAAGTTTCACCTTCTATTGGTTAGAGAACAGTTCTCAGCTGTCGACATGGTTACTAGTAACAACATCGTACTCAACACAAAAATTCTTCAACTTCACAACTTTCACATGCTGATGTTTCTGCTTTCGCGTACTAGAAACAGCATAATACTTATTGCTTTGTCAAGAAGTGTGTGTGTCTTTCCCATGCGAAAGTTTCACCGGTCAGCAATAATTGCCGTGTCCAATTAAGGTTACTCATAGCTGTATAATACTAGGGAAAATGATTGAGGATTTAATATCAGATTTTCACATGTTGATGTTTCGGCTTTCGCCTACTAGAAACAACATAATACTAGTCTGCTAATAAATCTCGCTCAAATTGCCTTTTCACATACAGAAGTTTCACCTCTTCTTGGTCACTGTACAGATGATGCTGTCTGTTCTTTATTTGGTTCTGCTTATTATAAGGAGGGGCATCACTCCTTCCTCCTTGGTTTGCATGCATTAAGCCTGCTTTGTGAAAAGCGTATCTTTCTAGCTTTTCTTCGCCTTACTCGAGTAGGACGATACAATCCAGACATTAGTCAGTCTTGGTGTAAAGTCACTGAGTATTATTCGGTTCTGCTTTATTCAGCAATATGCTGTATAATTGTTGTAATTTGCGAACATATTTGTTCTCAGTTCCGAACTACTAGCGACGACAGATTACCAGCGGTCATGAGCCATCAAGGTAGTTCTTTGGTGCATCAAGTAGAGAGGTGCCATCAAACAACACTTCCCTAATAATGCTACACACATAGAATTTGCTACAGTGCAGCTTTTTACTTTGCAAAATTTGCGCACAAATTTTGCATAGAATAAATGTTTTATCAAGATTTTTAGATCCCCTCCCTTGAGAGAACGTTACTCCTTTAAGTGAACACCCCGCGGCGTCCTGTTGTTATTGCTTATAACCATTTCGCAAGCCGGAGGCATAATGCACTACGCAAGCCGCTACTTTGGCACAGAGGCACCTAGTTTTACACCCGGGACTTCAGGTGGCCCAGTTTTACACCCAGTACAGCGGTGCCAGTTGGTAACCCGGTGGATCCTCGGAGACCAGACATGATCATAGATCAAACCCGATGTATGCTACTCCTGAACGTATAGTATCTCCACTGTGCAATGAAATTATCGTTCGTTTCGGGCCTTCCTATACGTTCAGCAGACAATCGCTAGGAATTCACCTCGTGACCCGTGGTGACCACACTGGATTTCAAGTTTATTGATTTGGACAGACCTGTCATTTATTTTGCTTTTCAGCTTCAGTTCTGCTCGATCTAGCTTGCCTAAGGCTTGATCTCGCTTTGCTCACCCCTGTAGGAGCCTCTA
>NW_027450844.1:0-60364 GCF_964194025.1 Convolutriloba macropyga
ATGCATTGTTTCAATTTTCTCCTTTATTGTCCATGCTCGGTTCCTTAATCACTTTGAATTATCTGTACCTTATGCGAAGGTGGGTTTGTATTAGTTTTATCAATACACGTTTATTGATGACTTAAATGTTAAGACTTAAATGACTGAAGAGATTCCAAAATTTATGATTACTTGTCGGCAAAAAATCGATTCTGCATCGTGTATGTTTAATTTCACATCTTTTCACAGGAATACATAAAATTTTATTGAAAATCATACAATATGGACTAAATTGAACCTAAATATAAATAATTTTTGACAAAACTTTGAAAATTGTTAATTCTGAAGAAGAAGTCCTGGCGAGTATCTTTCAACTGCTTCAAAGCATAACTTGATTAGGCTTCTTTGAAGCCTACTGATAACCTGTAATATCTGAGTGATGTGTTTGTTCTGAAAAAATAATTAAAAAATATCCTTAGAATCTTAAAACCCATTATAATAACCCGAGATTTGAATGATTCTAGGAAAGCTCTGTGGCAATCGGAACGGAACATGAATGAAACATTCTCGGACACAATTTCTGTTGAACTCATTCTCAGTGGACCTCAATCCAAATTGGTCAGAGAGGTCAAACTGAGGTCAAAAGATGACCCAGTCCTCAAGGCCAAGGTCAAAGCTCTCTTTGCGGGGTCAAAGTTCAGCAGGATTCCTTACAAAGACGTGGTCAAGTTGTCACAATCTGATGATATTAATGAAGACGCTTTGGGTTTGTAAACTTTTATGTAAACATAAACAATTGGTGTAAAAGTAAATAACAGAAATGACCGTCGGAAATTAAAAAATTTAGAATAAACTGACTTGATTTTTTAAAATTTTCTCTCGAAAGAAAATCTTATTTATAAATTCAATTGATGAACTGACAATAAATATTTTTGTAAACATAAGACTTTCGTAAGTAGAATCTAACATGATTAAATTATTCCATCGATTGTCTCTACAAGCAAAAAACTATTCGGCTATTCCTCGTGAAGAATTTGAGCTAGAATTTTTTCAAACTTTTTGTCAAGTTTTGTTTTCAAATCCAACTTTTGGATAATTTGATTCAAAATACTTTTTATGGTTTATTTGAAATTAATAAGCAAAATATTAAGGATTAATATTAGATTAAGGATTTTAGATTAAGGATGTCAGATTGAGGATAATATATTAAAGATTTTAAGGATTAATATTATTAAATATTGATAAGGGAGATATTAAGGAAAATGATAAGGAAAGTATTTTTAAGGAAATTAACAAGGAAAATAAGGAAAATATAACCGACCCTTATTTTGCCTTACGTTTTATTATTTCAGGTGATTTATCAGCTGAACAGATTGGCTATGCTGTAAGATTCAACACTTTCGGCAGCAACAGTGGGGGTATCTTCCACAGCAAAGATGATCTGGCTAATTCCACCTTTGCTGGACTGTGGCTGGAACCCTCTTTCTTCAACCACGATGACAACCCCAATGTTTGCTGGGTTGTTATGGGCAATCTTATGGTGATGAGGGCTGCCACCGACATCAAAGGTACTTCTCAAGAAACTTTTTTTGTTTTTTTTCGTTTTCAATTAAACAAGTTTTGTTTTGTTGATGAAACTAGATATCACATGTAGAAAATAAGGTCAAAAATTTAAATAATTTGTGACGCTCAAAATAAATTTTGTAGGCCGATAAACGACACAACTTTACAATTGAAAAAGCAATTCTTCCAAGTTACAAGGCTGTGAAAAAGGAAACTTTTGCTGCAAGGTCTAATCGAGTACTTTAATATGAAAATGTATCGCACAGAACAATTTTTGAAAATTTATTAAAACTTTCAGTTAAGTTCAATGTTAATGTATCTGTTTAGCTGGAGACGAACTAACTATAACATACAGCTGTGAACTTCGAATAAACGAGAGAAGAAAGACACTGAAAGACTACGCTTTCAACTACGATCTCAACCATAGTGACAAAACATTGCTAGAATCAATCTCAAACAAATCGGATCTGATTTCAAATCTCAAAATTCAGTCACAAAAATCGAAAAACGACAAACAGAAAATGGAAATTCTGAATCGCGCGATCAAAATCAACAATTCGATTATTAAAGAACACTACCCATTAATTGCTGATAACCAACCCATTGTTATGGGTGTTCTGTATGACAAAATGGATCTCTACCTCGGAGTTGGAAATCGCAAGAAAGCGAAGGAAGCGGCTATACAAATTTTAGACTCATTTCCCTGTTATGTGAACGAAGATTTCCTTCACACAATTATGGAGTCATTTCCGGGAAAAGCGGATGTTGATTTGTATGAAGCACTTCAAAAATGCGTTGAACTCATTTATGGCACTAAAAATCTTGAGATGTTTTTCTGATGAATGCAATTCAATAATATGCGTGATGAAAATTCTTAATTGAATTTTATATTAAAAAGTAACTTGAAAGAAAAGAACAAAGACACCAATTTGTCTATTTTATGAAAAAATTTTCAGAGAAAGAGACCTATTGAAAACTCCTGATTGAACCTTACCAGTTACCAACAAAACCAATTTGGTCACACACCAAAATCTACCCAAATGGTGTCGTCAAAATTGGTACCAGTCTTGCATGGTCCTGTAATGGAAAATCGGATTTGAAAACTGCCTCCCATGTATTAATATTGTTAATTAAAATTAAGTGATAAATTCACTTGCATCTGAAATATCACAACTAATCCTTGCAACTACCTGCTATGGTAAAGCATTGGAGCAACATAAGAGAGGCGTAAAGCATGGTATGCCTCAACTGTATGGTTTTTTGATGTATTGTCGTTTATGTCAATGGAACTCTTCAACTTTAATGTTTGCCTCTTACTTTATTTCACAATAAAATAAAACTTATTTCAAGTTGAAATAATTGTAAGTTTTTCCCAGTCAACGTGTAAACAACAGAAAAACAGTCTGCTTCAAAAAATCACTTTACTTTAGTTTCAGTTTACTTCAGGAATCCAACAAACTGGGTAAAGGTGCCGTAAAATAAACAAATTTGCTCAAAAACAAATCAACAAATCTGCGACATATTACATTTTACATTACATATTTACATATTACATTTTACATATTACACATAACATATTACATTTTACATCACATTACAGCCCTGTAATTACTTTTTACATATTAACATGCTGGCCCTAGTTGTGAAGACCCAACAAAAACGGCAAAAAACTTGTCAGAAATCTTTTGTATCTTTGGCTTCAAACTCAAAAAAGATTCGTCATGGTCGTTTTTGGAAACAAGAGAAAATCGTTATGTTCGGTTTAAGACGTAAGAAATTGTTGTTTATTTGAATTGGGTTTTTTTTTCTGAAAATTATGTAGTCGAACGTTATGATCCGTTTTTTTGCAGGAATTTTAAGCATTCTTCTTTCTTCTTAGAAAAGAAATTCTTAAAGACATTGCAAACTCATTGAAATTTTTTAATCCCATATACAAAAACAAATGAATGAGTATAAGTTTCTTGGTAAATTTTGAGTTCAAAAATTTAACATAATTGTTGAACATTGTTGACAATTCTGTTTTTTAATTCGCGTTCACGGAGTTTTTACATATCTTCTTGTAGTTTGCAGGCAAAGTTTTTGACGGTTGGTTGCGTTCAAAACACCCAGTGCCAATCATTTTCATGGTTTGGTCCGCTGGACCATTCTGTTTTTCAGACCAGGAGTCTAAAAGATCCTTGTGTTACACTAAAAAATACCGAATCCCACTTACGTTTAAAAACGAAGATACCTAATCCGTCTTACGCTTAAAAACGATTATACCGAATCTTTCTTATGTTAAGTACCGAACAGAAACGACGATACCGACAAAAAAAATCAAAGGAAATTTTCTCATTTTCGGCAAAAAAACGACGATACCGACAATTTCTTATGTTTAAAAACCGACAATTTTTCAATTAGTTGGGGGGGGGGGTTGCATGATAATATACTCAATGCCATTTTACCCAATGTTAATTTAACCAATTCTCTTTGACCTTTCCATTCTATTATCCAATGTTTGGTTTTGATAGTTTCATATCATGTCCCACGGTCCATTTAATTATATAGTCGGCTAAATAAACGTTCTTGTAATTTTAACAACAGGGTAAATTGAGGTTGGCATTTCGTAAAATGGCCGTGGGTAAAATGGCAGGTTGGGTATAATGGCATTGGATAAAATGGAATTGGGTAAATTGTCCTGACAACTAACGTGCTATATAACAATACATAATTGTAACTGAGGGCATAAAAAACACTGAGGGGGGGGGGGGGGGTCATATGAACTGAAATGTTTCACGATATATCGTTAGCAAATTTCATCTGAAACTTGATTTCAACAACGCAACTTTTTCTTGAAGTTGGAGGATGGGCGTGAAATAATTGTATCAATTACAATTGATTATTTACACGCCTGTGAATCAGTCATTTGCCATGTCTCGCACACAACCTGTCCAGCAGAATTAGAACATCTTTTTCGATGAAATCCTTCTCTGCCTTTTCGTGCAGCACATTTCTTAGGAAGATAGGGCCTTTATTTCCGGCCTTTATTTCCAAAAAATCACTTTACTTTAGTTTCAGTTTACTTCAGGAATCCAACAAACTGGGTAAAGGTGCCGTAAAATAAACAAATTTGCTCAAAAACAAATCAACAAATCTGCGACATATTACATTTTACATTACATATTTACATATTACATTTTACGTATTACACATAACATATTACATTTTACATCACATTACAGCCCTGTAATTACTTTTTACATATTAACATGCTGGCCCTAGTTGTGAAGACCCAACAAAAACGGCAAAAAACTTGTCAGAAATCTTTTGTATCTTTGGCTTCAAACTCAAAAAAGATTCGTCATGGTCGTTTTTGGAAACAAGAGAAAATCGTTATGTTCGGTTTAAGACGTAAGAAATTGTTGTTTATTTGAATTGGGTTTTTTTTCTGAAAATAATGTAGTCGAACGTTATGATCCGTTTTTTTGCAGGAATTTTAAGCATTCTTCTTTCTTCTTAGAAAAGAAATTCTTAAAGACATTGCAAACTCATTGAAATTTTTTAATCCCATATACAAAAACAAATGAATGAGTATAAGTTTCTTGGTAAATTTTGAGTTCAAAAATTTAACATAATTGTTGAACATTGTTGACAATTCTGTTTTTTAATTCGCGTTCACGGAGTTTTTACATATCTTCTTGTAGTTTGCAGGCAAAGTTTTTGACGGTTGGTTGCGTTCAAAACGCCCAGTGCCAATCATTTTCATGGTTTGGTCCGCTGGACCATTCTGTTTTTCAGACCAGGAGTCTAAAAGATCCTTGTGTTACACTAAAAAATACCGAATCCCACTTACGTTTAAAAACGAAGATACCTAATCCGTCTTACGCTTAAAAACGATTATACCGAATCTTTCTTATGTTAAGTACCGAACAGAAACGACGATACCGACAAAAAAATCAAAGGAAATTTTGTCATTTTCGGCAAAAAAACGACGATACCGACAATTTCTTATGTTTAAAAACCGACAATTTTTCAATTAGTTGGGGGGGGGGTTGCATGATAATATACTCAATGCCATTTTACCCAATGTTAATTTAACCAATTCTCTTTGACCTTTCCGTTCTATTATCCAATGTTTGGTTTTGATAGTTTCATATCATGTCCCACGGTCCATTTAATTATATAGTCGGCTAAATAAACGTTCTTGTAATTTTAACAACAGGGTAAATTGAGGTTGGCATTTCGTAAAATGGCCGTGGGTAAAATGGCAGGTTGGGTATAATGGCATTGGATAAAATGGAATTGGGTAAATTGTCCTGACAACTAACGTGCTATATAACAATACATAATTGTAACTGAGGGCATAAAAAACACTGAGGGGGGGGGGTCATATGAACTGAAATGTTTCACGATATATCGTTAGCAAATTTCATCTGAAACTTGATTTCAACAACGCAACTTTTTCTTGAAGTTGGAGGATGGGCGTGAAATAATTGTATCAATTACAATTGATTATTTACACGCCTGTGAATCAGTCATTTGCCATGTCTCGCACACAACCTGTCCAGCAGAATTAGAACAACCTTTTCGATGAAATCCTTCTCTGCCTTTTCGTGCAGCACATTTCTTAGGAAGATAGGGCCTTTATTTCCGGAGCGAGCTCATAGATAATTAGTTGAAATATCTCAACATTTAGGATGATTCCTTTTCAACTCATGTTCCTCTTGAGGTCGATTGGCCCTTTTTGTTAAGAGATTGTAGAGCGAATCTTTTAGTTAATCGTTCTTCAATATACAACATTTGTTATTAGAGAAGCGATAAACATTTGAAGAAGATTATCGCTAGCCAGTTATAAAACTTGACTGAAGTGACGAAGTTAAACAGAGCGAGGGATCAGCGATACTAATTAAAAAAGATAACTTTTTCTGGCAAGGCAATCTTATTAGGCAACTCCCAGTGAATCGAAGCTTGACACGCGATATCAAGTTTCGATTCACTGTTTCCATTCACTTGACACTCGATAATACACGTGTGATGTTGACATGTCTTGCAAAACAAGAAACATCTTGACAAGAACTTGAAATACCAACATTTCATGGTAAATCTTTATAAGATCTCGGTCGGATCTTATCACAATAAACCGTGAAAATTTCTTGACAGCTTTTGACAAAATCTTGACAAATATCGATAACAGTTTTTTCATTTCCAATTGCTATTCGATATATCTCGTCACAAGGAAAGAAAATCTGCTGTGCACTAAAACTACAAAGGTAAGATAAAAATGGCAACGTTTCAAAGATAATATACTAAATAAATAAGCGGGGGCCATGCCTTTCTACCATATTTAAAAATTTGATTCAAAAGTAGTAATTTCAAGTTTACATTAATTTGAAATAGCTGAATCAGACAGACTCCAGACTGAGGATGTGGCAAAACGTTAAAGGTTCCAAATTAATTGTACTAGCTAAGTTGACAAAAGAAAGAGGCTTATTTATTCACCCTGTGGTAGTAGCAACCGTTTTTCTCCAAAAAATACTCTATTACAATTTTATCCAAACAGTTCTGAAAACGCAGAAAAAATAAAACCATTAATCAAAGATACCCGTAAAATGTTGAACTCAATGAAAACAAAAATCTTACTGCTTTAGTTTTGAAAAATACCTCCAAATAATGCAGCTCCAATATTTCTTGGGCTTTAAGTTGAATATTTTGACCAAAATTTTTTCTAGGAGCGCTTATGAGACTCCTAACACAAAATGGCAAAAACCAATTTCCTTTGTTTAAAGTAGCCAGAGAGCAATTGAATCTTGGAATCCAATTGAGATGACTTCAGTTGTTGTTGGAGTTCTAGGCTATTCTGCGTAGATCCAAATTTTTTTAACGCCCTCAATTTAGTTGACTAAAAAAATTATCTCAAATTTTAACTTCAGGAGTTAGTTTTCCTGAAATCAAAAAGATTCTTACTTTAAATTGTACGAACAATTGCAAATAAAATTGCGTTTTAGTATGGGGTTGCTTTATAACTCTTTGCAAACAAATTTTTTTTCGACCAAAATTTAGTATTTGTTAACCAGGTAGAGGTTTTTGGCGTCTACACTCATCGTAAAATTGGCATATTGCTTTTCTAGCTTTACTTCTCAATGATTTTTTTAACGATTACGAGGAACTATTTTTAATGAGAGCAGAAAAACAGGCTCTGTAGGTTTTTTGTTACCAGAACAAAATTTCTAGTGCCTGCTTGACTTGCAAAAGTTTAGTTGAATGTTGACGGAAGAACATAAGACCCATTAAACATTCCGTTCTGGAACGTCAGGACATGCCGATATGTCATGTTACAGAAATGGAACAAAGCGAAAAGAAACCGAATTGTATAATTAATTCGAGGAATGTTTTTAGATAGCTTCTGGACTGTGTTTTTGCAAATAATGGTTCTGGATAGAATGTTTTTTGATAAAAATTGATCAAAATTAGGCATCACGGTTTTTTGATTAAATTTTTCGACAAGCATAAGCAAGATAATAGGGTACTAAGATAGGGGGGGTTATCTTTCGAATTAATACGTGTGATAATAGGGGGGTTATCTTTGGCGGCGCTACATGTAAGACATTTGACTACGGCCGTGCATGGGTGATACATGTAATCTAGCTTTCTTCTGGATACATGTAGGTGGAAATGTGCATTTATGTGGCTAGAGTCATTTTTGAGTGAGCGTTTATAAAATCATATGGCTACCATTGCTACAGTTGATTTGAAGAGTATTCACGAAACTTACAAGAAAATCGAAAAAGAATATTCACAATACGGTGTACGATTTTTATACTTTTTAGCTACTTGTCTGCATTTGGATCCTGAGATTGATTTAGATATAGCTTTGAAACTACGACCTTATTTTGGTTTGATTGGTATCGACAATTCAGCCCTCGACAAATATTTTAAATCATTCAAAATTTTGAGACTTCATGCGATACTTCACGACGCTTCCGGTTTTGTATATGAATATAGTGAAAAGGGTCCAGGCTATTCTTACGTATTACCTTGTTCAGTGACAAATGAGTACCTTGGTCATGTGACTGGAATTGCTTTTTGTTTATACGTAAAATCCTTCAAAAATAGTTTATTCAATTTGCTGGAATGTTGAAATCCGGAGCGGTTGCTCTTGATTTTGAAGGCTTTCGAAGTAAATAGTCTGGGTTTATAATAAAAGAACTTGCGGTATCTACCGATAATTACAAAGATATAATTTCGTTTTTACCTCCAAACTCATTTAACATACATTCTTCGAGTGAGCAAAGATCTTTCCTGTGGGTATCTAAGTTCCTTCATGGTCTCTCGTGGGAGACCGGAGAGTATCCTTATCATTATTTGCAACAGATTTTTCAAAGTATAGTTCTTCGATTTCCCTTTTCTGATTTTTACGCAAAATGATTAGAAAAAACGGAAACTTTACGGCAGCTGTTACCGAGGAACGTTATCAAGTTCGAAACTTTGTTCTGCCCAAAAGTTGAAGACTTGAAATTATATCGGGCGACACCTGTTTTTATTAAATTACATGCATTGAGTTGCCCAAAACGACAGAGAAGCAAGCATTGTGCAAATAAGAAGGCAAAACTCTTTTACCAGTGGCTGACGAATGAATCGTCGGTTCGAGAAACCAGCTCCGTCTCTACTTCAAGTGAATTTGTCTCCAAATTTGACAGTTTACAGTTGCATAACACCTGAAAATCAGTTAACGGTTACTCTGATCAAGGAAGAAAAAATTGACACAAGAGGCCAAACAGTTTTGAGAAAACAGCAGATTGTGTGTGCTGGTGCTGAAACAGAAGCTTTCAAAAAGTATCTTTCTCTACTGGAGTACTTTCAATTGTACCATGTCTTTACAAGAGAAAATGAAAAGGTTGAAACTAACCCCTTTAACTACGCCCAAGCGTGCAGTACCAGTTCTGATGTCTCTGGACGATGAGACTCTTCCCGATGACATCAAGCAGCTGATTAAAGAGAACAATGTAGAGTCTATTGTTTTCAGAGATAAGCAAGATTCGATGAATGCAAACTATACAATCACTTACAAACAAAGAGACGAAGACTCTGGATATTTTTCTTATGAATTTTTTATTGTTAAATAATTATATAAAAATATTGGAAAGCAATTCATTTTTGAATAATATTATTTCAAAATGAGTCAAACCGAAGATCAATTAGATTCGGGCGTAGGCATTACTGACTTGGTTTTTGACGTCGAGCACCAAGAAAGACGATCTTGGAGGTTTTGCAATTCGAGATTGCCTCGATCAGAGGTTGTATACTTCACACAAATCATTATAATAATTTTCCTTATAACTGTATCTCTCGCCAAGTTGGTTTTTTTTCAGTCTTGACTGTGAAGAATCCACATTTTGGTTTTCACTTCTCTCTTGTACAGTTGGATACGCTCTACCAAATCCAAAGTTATGAATAAAATTATTTCTACCACTGACCGGTTGTTCATGGCTGTTTGCGGGCCATCTTGTTGTGGGAAAACTGAGCTCATTTTAAAAATGTTATTAGTTGGCAATTTTTTTCCGGAGTTTCAAACAATTTAATATTTTTATCAGCATGATCAGCCAAAATTGCAATCGTTAGAGAAGAAACTGAACAAACATTTTAAAAAGTTCTCCAATTTTGAGCTCATTTCAGAGTTAGAGAACTGCCTTCTTGTGTTCGATGATTCATGTGAAGAAATTTTTAATGACAAAGAATTTTCCAAATTAGCAACCGCAGGGCGACATAGAAACATCAGTGTAGTTTATGTTAAACACAATTTGTTCCAGCAAAGCAGATGATCCAGAACAATTGATCTAAACACAACACATATCCTATTGTTTAAATCACCACGTGACACACAACAGATTAGTATTATTTGTCGGCAGTTGAATAATGCGCAATTTCTAAAAGAAAGCTATGAGCTCGCCACCAAAGAAACGTTTGGTCATTTATTATTGATTTGGATCCCAAAACATCAGACGTCTTGCGCTACTGTTCAAATATTGTTCCTCCAGGACCATCAATTTTTTATCTGCCATCAGCTAAAGCTGTTATCACAAGTCTGAGCGATGAGAGAGAAAGAAGTTTGTATGCTGAGGTGGTTGCTAGAGATATCGGATATAAAACTAAAAGAGAAGATCGAGAGAGCTCCAAATCATTTCATTAAATTCCTTTGCGAATGTTTGCTCAACATTGTCAACGGTAATGTTCCAATAAGAAAAAGTTTTGTAGAAGGTTATGAAAAATCATTCAGAAAACTATTGTCTAGACAAACAAGTTTGAAAAAAAGAGGCAACTTTTTGCTAGAAAAACAGATTTGGTCAAAACTGTTGGTTTCGCTTGTCATCGTTATTTGACAAAATCGTAATGCACACGGAAGAATTCATTTTATTTCCAAAACGAATGTTTGCTTCACATCAACCGAAAAAAAAAGAAGTTTAGGACAATCCCCTTTATAAACAGAAAGCTGAACAGCTGTCTCTTTTGCAAAGAAACCAGTCGAACAAAATGTAAAAACCAGAGAAAGCACTTGAACCAGTTGAGACAGCAAACAAAGCGATTGAAACAGCAGAAGAGGAAAAAGAAAAAACAGAACACATGAGCGAAGACAGTGAGATTGAGCCGGTAAGGAAAAAACAACGAAAAGGCCAAGATTTCGACTCCATATTCTTAGAGCTAGAATTTATGAACAAAAACCAAATCAAAAGATCAAAATCATACTTGATTTGATTAACCAATCAGAAACAGTAACCATAGAGTCGAATGACGTTATTCACGTTAATAAAGAAACACTGGGCATTAAAGCTTCAACATTTCTTTACAATCTACAGCAACCAACTAAAAAAATTGACATTGCAAAATACTCAAAAATTTTAATTGATCTTAATATCTCACCTCATCTTGTTGCAAATACACATGCCAAGCAAATCTTGGAAGCTTTTTCTGAAAGTGAACAAGAGTTTTTCCCAAGTAGAGAACAACACAGTCGACAACAGCTCTTCTCTAGTAGAGAACAACCCAGTGGCTCAAAACCAACCCAAAAAAGATATAAAGAGGAAACGGACCAAACGAGAGACAAAGAAGAGACCAGTCAGAAGATGTGGTATTTCTTTTCCTGAAGTAGAAAAATTGGATCAGTTTTATTTAAAAGGACCAGCTTCGTATGGAAGTATAAAGCGACTGCAGACTCAAAGCAAGCTCCCTATAGAAAAAGTCTAGTCCTATTTGGAGACAAAGCCGTCTTTCACAAAGTACCGTTCAATTCGATTAAAATTTCCAGGCTTAAAGTTTTTGTATAAGACATTAACGAAATTTGGTCTCTGGATTTGGCACACGTTGATAAACTGGCAAAATATAACCGCAATATAAAGTATCTTCTAGTAGTGGTGGATTGTTTGTCAAGATATTTACGTAATGCACACGGAAGAATTCATTTTATTTCCAAAACGAATGTTCCAAAACAAAGCCGTCTTTCACAAAGTACCGTTCAATTCGATTAAAATTTCCAGGCTTAAAGTTTTTGTATAAGACATTAACGAAATTTGGTCTGTGGATTTGGCACACGTTGATAAACTGGCAAAATATAACCGCAAAATAAAGTATCTTCTAGTAGTGGTGGATTGTTTGTCAAGATATTTACGTAATGCACACGGAAGAATTCATTTTATTTCCGAAACGAATGTTTGCTTCACATCAACCGGTAGACAAAGAAGTTTTGGACAATCCCCTTTATAAACAGAAAACTGCACAGCTGTCTCTTTTGCAAAGAAACCAGTCGAACTCAATGGAAAAACCAGAGAAAGCACTTGAACCAGTTGAGACAGCAAACAAAGCAACTGAAACAGCAGAAGAGGAAAAAGAAAAAACAGAACACATGAGCGAAGACAGTGAGATTGAGCCGGTAAGGAAAAAACAACGAAAAAGCCAAGATTTCGACTCCATATTGTTAGAGCTAGAATTTATGAACAAAAACCAAATCAAAAGATCAAAATCATACTTGATTTGATTAACCAATCAGAAACAGTAACCATAGAGTCGAATGACGTTATTCACGTTAATAAAGAAACACTGGGCATTAAAGCTTCAACATTTCTTTACAATCTACAGCAACCAACTAAAAAAATTGACATTGCAAAATACTCAAAAATTTTAATTGATCTTAATATCTCACCTCATCTTGTTGCAAATACACATGCCAAGCAAATCTTGAAAATTTCTTCTGAAAGTGAACAAGAGTTTTTCCCAAGTAGAGAACAACACAGTCGACAACAGCTCTTCTCTAGTAGAGAACAACCCAGTGGCTCAAAACCAACCCAAAAAAGATATAAAGAGGAAACGGACCAAACGAGAGACAAAGAAGAGACCAGTCAGAAGATGTGGTCTTTCTTTTCCTGAAGTAGAAAAATTGGATCAGTTTTATTTAAAAGGACCAGCTTCGTATGGAAGTATAAAGTGACTGCAGACTCAAAGCAAGCTCCCTATAGAAAAAGTCTAGTCCTATTTGGAGACAAAGCCGTCTTTCACAAAGTACCGTTCAATTCGATTAAAATTTCCAGGCTTAAAGTTTTTGTATAAGACATTAACGAAATTTGGTCTCTGGATTTGGCACACGTTGATAAACTGGCAAAATATAACCGCAATATAAAGTATCTTCTAGTAGTGGTGGATTGTTTGTCAAGATATTTACGTAATGCACACGGAAGAATTCATTTTATTTCCAAAACGAATGTTCCAAAACAAAGCCGTCTTTCACAAAGTACCGTTCAATTCGATTAAAATTTCCAGGCTTAAAGTTTTTGTATAAGACATTAACGAAATTTGGTCTGTGGATTTGGCACACGTTGATAAACTGGCAAAATATAACCGCAAAATAAAGTATCTTCTAGTAGTGGTGGATTGTTTGTCAAGATATTTACGTAATGCACACGGAAGAATTCATTTTATTTCCGAAACGAATGTTTGCTTCACATCAACCGGTAGACAAAGAAGTTTTGGACAATCCCCTTTATAAACAGAAAACTGCACAGCTGTCTCTTTTGCAAAGAAACCAGTCGAACTCAATGGAAAAACCAGAGAAAGCACTTGAACCAGTTGAGACAGCAAACAAAGCAACTGAAACAGCAGAAGAGGAAAAAGAAAAAACAGAACACATGAGCGAAGACAGTGAGATTGAGCCGGTAAGGAAAAAACAACGAAAAAGCCAAGATTTCGACTCCATATTGTTAGAGCTAGAATTTATGAACAAAAACCAAATCAAAAGATCAAAATCATACTTGATTTGATTAACCAATCAGAAACAGTAACCATAGAGTCGAATGACGTTATTCACGTTAATAAAGAAACACTGGGCATTAAAGCTTCAACATTTCTTTACAATCTACAGCAACCAACTAAAAAAATTGACATTGCAAAATACTCAAAAATTTTAATTGATCTTAATATCTCACCTCATCTTGTTGCAAATACACATGCCAAGCAAATCTTGAAAATTTCTTCTGAAAGTGAACAAGAGTTTTTCCCAAGTAGAGAACAACACAGTCGACAACAGCTCTTCTCTAGTAGAGAACAACCCAGTGGCTCAAAACCAACCCAAAAAAGATATAAAGAGGAAACGGACCAAACGAGAGACAAAGAAGAGACCAGTCAGAAGATGTGGTCTTTCTTTTCCTGAAGTAGAAAAATTGGATCAGTTTTATTTAAAAGGACCAGCTTCGTATGGAACTATAAAGCGACTGCAGACTCAAAGCAAGCTCCCTATAGAAAAAGTCTAGTCCTATTTGGAGACAAAGCCGTCTTTCACAAAGTACCGTTCAATTCGATTAAAATTTCCAGGCTTAAAGTTTTTGTATAAGACATTAACGAAATTTGGTCTCTGGATTTGGCACACGTTGATAAACTGGCAAAATATAACCGCAATATAAAGTATCTTCTAGTAGTGGTGGATTGTTTGTCAAGATATTTACGTAATGCACACGGAAGAATTCATTTTATTTCCAAAACGAATGTTCCAAAACAAAGCCGTCTTTCACAAAGTACCGTTCAATTCGATTAAAATTTCCAGGCTTAAAGTTTTTGTATAAGACATTAACGAAATTTGGTCTCTGGATTTGGCACACGTTGATAAACTGGCAAAATATAACCGCAATATAAAGTATCTTCTAGTAGTGGTGGATTGTTTGTCAAGATATTTACGTAATGCACACGGAAGAATTCATTTTATTTCCGAAACGAATGTTTGCTTCACATCAACCGGTAGACAAAGAAGTTTTGGACAATCCCCTTTATAAACAGAAAACTGCACAGCTGTCTCTTTTGCAAAGAAACCAGTCGAACTCAATGGAAAAACCAGAGAAAGCACTTGAACCAGTTGAGACAGCAAACAAAGCAACTGAAACAGCAGAAGAGGAAAAAGAAAAAAACAGAACACATGAGCGAAGACAGTGAGATTGAGCCGGTAAGGAAAAAACAACGAAAAAGCCAAGATTTCGACTCCATATTGTTAGAGCTAGAATTTATGAACAAAAACCAAATCAAAAGATCAAAATCATACTTGATTTGATTAACCAATCAGAAACAGTAACCATAGAGTCGAATGACGTTATTCACGTTAATAAAGAAACACTGGGCATTAAAGCTTCAACATTTCTTTACAATCTACAGCAACCAACTAAAAAAATTGACATTGCAAAATACTCAAAAATTTTAATTGATCTTAATATCTCACCTCATCTTGTTGCAAATACACATGCCAAGCAAATCTTGAAAATTTCTTCTGAAAGTGAACAAGAGTTTTTCCCAAGTAGAGAACAACACAGTCGACAACAGCTCTTCTCTAGTAGAGAACAACCCAGTGGCTCAAAACCAACCCAAAAAAGATATAAAGAGGAAACGGACCAAACGAGAGACAAAGAAGAGACCAGTCAGAAGATGTGGTCTTTCTTTTCCTGAAGTAGAAAAATTGGATCAGTTTTATTTAAAAGGACCAGCTTCGTATGGAAGTATAAAGCGACTGCAGACTCAAAGCAAGCTCCCTATAGAAAAAGTCTAGTCCTATTTGGAGACAAAGCCGTCTTTCACAAAGTACCGTTCAATTCGATTAAAATTTCCAGGCTTAAAGTTTTTGTATAAGACATTAACGAAATTTGGTCTCTGGATTTGGCACACGTTGATAAACTGGCAAAATATAACCGCAATATAAAGTATCTTCTAGTAGTGGTGGATTGTTTGTCAAGATATTTACGTAATGCACACGGAAGAATTCATTTTATTTCCAAAACGAATGTTCCAAAACAAAGCCGTCTTTCACAAAGCACCGTTCAATTTGATTAAAATTTCCAGGCTTAAAGTTTTTGTATGAGACATTAACAAAATTTGGTCTCTGGATTTGGCACACGTTGATAAACTGGCAAAATATAACCGCAATATAAAGTATCTTCTAGTAGTGGTTGATTGTTTGTCAAGATATTTACGAGTGGAACCATTGAAAACAAAGTATGCAACAGAAGCAGCTAAAGCATTCAAAAAGATGATCAAAAACAAACAACCCGAAAAAGTATGGGTTGACGAAGGCACAGAATTTCTTGGAGCATTCAAACAATTGTGTACCAAACGTGGAATTCATTTTTATAGTACTTACAGCGAAAAAAAGTCAGCTTTTGCAGAGAGGAACATTAGATCTCTCAAAACGATAATTCATCTGTATCTTGAAGAAAAGTGGACCTATAGCTACATTGACCAATTAGACCAATTTGTGGAAACAATCAATTCAAGAGTCAATCGAGTAACTAGAATTGCTCCTAACAAAGTTACAAAAAAGATGTGCCACGACTAGTGTCATTGGCAGCACAAACAAGCTCAACTCAGAAGCCCAAGTTTTACATTGGAGACTTTGTGAGAGTGGTTAAAAAAATAAAGCATTCAGGAGAAGTTACAAGCAATCGTGCAGAGACGAAGTCTTTGAAATAACGGGAATACCAACATTAAGCCCACCAACATACACCTTAGTCGACGCAGACAAAGAACCAATTCAAGGAAAACTTTACTAACCAGAATTACAACTTGTCAGGCTCCCTGTTGTTGAAAATGTCAAACAAACGGTTTGAAGACGAGTTTACAGTTCACCTTTTTTTCTTCTTTTTCAATGGAAATATTTGATTCAAACACACTTGCATCATTTCGGAATTTTTTTAGTGACGAAATTCAACTTGCAGGTGATTGGAGAGTGGCGCTAAGTGAAATCATATTCCCAACAAAAATAGAAAACATAGTAAACGGAAATCTAATTGTGTACAACTTAAAAGACTATGGAGATTCCCAAAAGATGTCTTCGGGAGCCAATGTTATTTCTAGACCTTACAGTGGAAAACAATTTAGTTTTATGCCAGGAACCTTTGATACAGTGGCACAACTTCTTGCTACAATTAAGCGCACAATTGGATTGCCCCATTTTTCATTCAGAGAGTTGAAGGGCTCTGGAAAATATGAAATTTTATTTGGCAAGTATGAGGGAATTACATTTCCCAGCGAGAAAATTCCGAGCATTATTGGATTTAAGGGTATTCCTGACGGCAATGGAATACATATTGGGTACAAAATGATTCCTAATGCGAACAGATTTAGGAAAGGTGATGATACAAAAACTTATTATGGGGAGTTCCCAGCTGACCTTTTTGCTGGAAGGCATCTAATTTTCATCTACACCAACATAATTGAATATCAATACGTCGGTGACACAAAGGCTTCCCTTTTGCAAGTCATTGATTCAAAACAACGTCTGAAAAACAAAACGGTAGTGCTTGTGAGCTTGAACCAACTCATCGGATAGCTTTTACAAATTTAGACTATAAGAAGCTCCTAACCAACACAATTCAATCGATTTCAATTGAACTGAGAACAGAAACAGGACAATTAGTTCCTTTTTCTGGAACTGGAAAAGTTATTCTAACACTACAATTCGAAAATTTTCCCTATAAAATGGAGTCTTATTATGCTAATCAAGCAACGTCTTTGCCCCACTTCTCTGGACATTATCGCCAAAGAGGAAGTGCTTTTGGAGCCCTAGCAGCAGGCATTGGACGTGTTGCGCTGCCATTAACGCGTCGTTTTATTTTGCCTACAGCGAAGCGTATCGTTAAAGAGCTCTTGAAACAAAGTGTTCCAGAGATTTTGGATGTAGTCGGAAGCAAAAAATCTCCTAAACAGGCATTTAAAAATACAATATCAAAAACTGTCAAAAAACAGACAGAGGGATCTCGACGAAATACTTCACGTCAATACGAGTCAAGCCGCTACAAAAAGCAATCAACAAACGCAAAAAACCATTTCAACGCACAGAGCTCCAAAAAAAAGTCGGTCAGATTTTTTTGCCAGAGTGAACGATGATCGCTAATTTGTTACCATCAGAAGCAACTCACAGTTTTTTGGATTTATTCAAAAAAACTTCTCTCTTAGTAACATTTGATGGTAGCTTTTGTCAAAAGTTGGGCCCAGTCTACAGTCCAAATGGACCCATGTTAGAATTTGAAGTCGCCGGTGACCGAAATAATTTTATTGACTTACAGAAAATTTTCTTGGAAGTGAAATGTAAAATTGTCCAGTCATCAGAAGCTGATTTGAGATATGACGCAGGAGCAGCAACAGATGTTACAAAGACAGATGCTCCCTATTTTTGCAATAATGTGTTTCATTCACTCTTCTCTGACTGTACAGTGTCTGCTAATGGACTAAAAATTTCAAATGCTAATGAAAACTATGCTCATAAAGTTTTATTAAACAGAATTTTCACATAACAAAGATGCAAAAAACACCTGGTTGGCATGTCAGGGATACTCCTACGAAGATAATCCAGGAGCGCTGTCAACTGTGGAAGTGAACAGAAGGTAAGCCTTAGTGAGGCAATCAGCTGAGTGCACATTCTACGGTAAAGTTGTAGTGGACTTTTTCAGCTGTGACAGACATTTGCTAAGTGGTGTGACACTTCGCATTGCATTTAGACGGTCAATAGATGATTTTGTTATAATGTCTGACGATGCAGCCAAGCACTACAAATTAAAAATTGTCGAAGCTAATTTGTATGTGCGCAAGATGACATTGAACGATGATGTTGTATCGGCTATTGAAAAAACTTTATTAACAAGTCCAGCTTCGTATCCCTACCTGGAGATCCTAACAAAAACATTTCTGGCGTCAACGGGTCTCCACAGTTGGAAACAAGAAGATATTTTTGCCAGAGAACCGATTCGTAGACTAGCAATTTGTCTGAACACTAACGAAGCGTTTCTTGGTAACAACAGACAAAATCCATTTAATTTCCGCAAATTTGACCTTGAGCAGATCTATATTTATCGAAACGGTTTACCTGTGGCAGAGAGTCCGATATCAACAAGTGATGACAAACGTCTTTACTTTATTAAAATATCGGATTTAGCTTACATCGACAATGGTCATGGAATATGTTTGACAGATTACACAAACCATTTCATAATGGTTTTTGATTTGACCAGCACCCATGAAGCATCCCACGATTTTATTCAACCTCAGCTTACAAATTCGTCAATTTCTATTGAGTTGAAATTTTCTGCGGCCTTACCGAACAATATAAAGATATTCATTGTTGGCGAATAAGCTAGCACAATTTTTGTTGATAGTGCAAGAAGAGTATCAAAGAATCATATTCTGACAAATTAATGATGGATGAAGCTGATAATAATGATTTAATCCAAGGCTGCAAAACTCTTAAATATAAATTCCATGGTGTGTTTGTTGCCAACAACTTTCCGGAAAAAATGAAGAGAAACAGCTTCCTTATTGTTAATGCAGCAACTGCTGAAAATATTGGCACACACTGGTTACTGTTATGCAGAAAAAACAATCAACTTTTATTTGCCGATCCCCTTGGTCAGCCCATTTCATCGTACAAACATCTATATCAAAGAATCATCTCTGTTGCCAACAATCACAACATCTATCGACTCTTGGAGAATCAACCAATTCAAAGTGCAAACTCTTAACTTTGTGGACTTTTTTGTATTTATATTGCTCATTTGTTTTCAATGCGCAAAAACTTGTAAATATAAATGATAATGAATTGATTCGTTTTGCTTTTCATATGATGTTCTAACCTTACTAACTTGAAAAATTTATTTTTTTCAAAACTTTGATTTTTCTTCATACACAAAGCGAACACTCAATAAAACAGAATCAATATTCAATTTTCCATATCCACTCATAAAAATATCCATAATTTGACAAAAAGCACCAGAATGAGGACCATACAATATTGTTTCAACTCTTCGTAAAATTTCACTATTAACAAAATCAGTTTGAGTTTGTTTTGATGGAGGCCGGACATTGTAGATAGTCTTTTGTGCAACTACTGGCATCTTGGCACTCTGTTTGGTATTGACGTTTGTTTGTTTTGTAGAGCTGCTTTTCGATAAATTGTTGTTGTTAGCAAAAGCTGCCAGTCGTTTGCGCACCGACTGTGCATCGATTTTTTCCGTGGAACTGTTGAATTCGATTGCTAATATAAGCTTCGAAAACACATCTCGGTTAGTCTCCAAATTTGATGCAGTCCAAAACAAGAATTTGAGAGCTTTATAAACGCAAGGCACAGGAAAGCTCTGATATCGTTTCAACGTTTCGTTTTCAAAAGTAGTTGCATCAATCAGAACGTGATAATGGCTATTTACTAAATTGCAAATATCTGAATCAAAATGTGCACACAGTGCATCAAGTTTGCAATAGAAAAGCTAGTCTTTTCTTCCATAATGAGAAAATTGAACTGTTTCTGAAATTGTTTGAAGTAATTTGGAGAACGCTCAAACATCGCTTCCACCATCGTTGTTGACAGGTTCTTTTTGATTTTTTGGTTTCTTCGCCATTGGTGGTTTTGCTGCAGACTGCTGATCAGCCACTAAGTTCTGTATTTTGCTAGCTGAGCTGACCAAATTTTCAAACTCTCCAAGGTTTAACGAAATTCTCTGTTCAAACTCGTAATCGTCTGTTGCTTTTTTTGAACAATTTCAGAAATACATATGTTCCTTTCCTTTCATAGGTTTTCAGCGTTGCCCTGATTAAGCGCTTATCAGTTTTGGAAATATCGAAGTAACAATCTCCAAACTCTGTGTCTTTAGTGGACGTGAAAGGCATAGTGTGCAGCTTGTTTTATTACTTTCAAGTGTTATAATGTGTAAAATTCCAATACAAGGGGGGCGGCAAGTTGGGTTTAAACAAGTGTCGTCAAAATGCCTAATTAAGTCGAAATGATTTGTGAATACAGACTCAAGTACGCCTATGGCGTACTTGAGTCTGTCTGTTGATCACATATTGCATAATTAACTTCAGCTGTGACCTTAGATAAGACAAAAAACATATGTGACCCTAGGTGTGTACTTGACGTCATTGGGGAGTGCAGTGTACACTGTTTATTGAAATTATATTCAGACCATTTGTTTTGAGAAAACAGATGTGACCCTAGGTGTGTATTTGGACCAGCAGTGCAGTGTACACTGTTTTTTTTTGGAATTATATGCGGACCATTTGTTTATAACTTGGAACAGATGTGACCCTGGGTGTGTGATTTAATTAGAAGCACATGTGAACCTACAGCAGTAAGGAAATTCTGATAAGCATATTGTGTACAATGAAATGCTAATAATAAAAAACGTTATAGATAAGAAGTTTGCATTTACACACTATGAAGTGTATCAACCCGTGTATAATAACAAAAGTTAGAGCATATAGCAGAGCATAAACACTACCAAAATTACAACCAAATGTGCCCCCAGATATAAATTCTTGAATTACGCGTTGTGCAATACAACTTTAAAAATAGTTATTCATTTTCTTTAAACCTTGCGTTCAGTGCACTTTGCTTTCCTTCAAGAGTTCGTTACCAGACAAACACTTACCAACCGTCAAATTGGTTTTAATTTCTTTCTCAAAATTTGTACAAAAAATTATGTCCGTTCAAACACTTGCTGAATCTGTAATTTCGTTGGAGCGAACATTGGTTTATCAGACAGTGTTCAAAAATTTTGTTGTGCTGATTCAACAGAAGAGACAAAAGGATATTTGGCAAACTTACCAGCACTGTTTGTTACCTAAGCTTTTCATTAACGCAATTGCTTCTTTACCAGAGAAGACAGAACCAGCAGAATGCATTCCTATTACATCAGGGGGACATTTATCTCCGAAAACTTTGCCAACATTTCAACATCTTGGCATGGAGTCATTACCTGACGACGTTAAACGAATTTTGTTTCGTTACGATTGCGACTGTGTGCCTCTGTTTGAAAACCAGCTAGGGGCTTATGAAGCTTGCGAAAATTTAGCTGACATGTGGGGGCATAAAGTCATCACCTTGCTCCCCAGAAAATCAATCGCAATTGGATTCAGCCAGCTTGCCAGTAACACCAGCAGTTGATCCGAGTCCCAGCTTGACACCGACATCTAGTCCATCTCTCATTGCGGGAATTCACAAGAACAATTCTACGGCTCTGTTCAATGACAACCAGTTTGATACAGCGTTACTGTCAACTACACAATTTCAAACACCAGAACCAGCACGTGTTTTTGGTGTCACAGACACGCCAAAGATTTGCAATGCACCAAAGAAACGGCTACCTGAGAATTCTTTAATGGACTTATTTGACTAACTTGAAAATAAAACTTGATGATTCACCACAAAAATCTTTTATATAGTGAGATGCAAACTTGATTTTGTTTCAATATTGTGTTATTTCAACTTCTTGAAAGCTGAATTGATCTTTTTATATCTGTTTTTACAGTTTTAAATCTGCTGAGCCAAAGAAATAAAAACGTTGCTACTGATCAAGTTCGAACATGTTCAGAAAAGATTTTCATTATGACGTAAGCATACAAATTAGTTTCATAGCAAAAACTCAACTACCACAACTACTATGACGTGCGTGATTTTTCAATATTATATTCAGAAATACTCTTCTCAATCCACCAAATTTTTGCTAACATTATATATAAAATTTAGAGATATAACCATCTGTGAGAGTATGCGTTATTGACGCTAATGACATGCTAACCCCATGCCACAGCTGTAGCATGGATTGAATTCCAAATTCATTTCATAAGTTGTAGAAAAGTTCAAAAATGAGAAATAATCAAAGAAAATTTTCAACAAAAGGCATTTCAAACGTCAAATTTTGACACTTAATTCAGTAGATGCGCTCTTTCGCGTACACTAGAATCACCTCTCATTTGTTACTTGTGGATCAATTGAAATAAAAAGAGCAAGTTTGTTAAAAAAAACTCAAAAAAATTTTGTTTTTGACACATGACCTCTGACCTTTGACCCCAAAAAAGAGGGCTCAAAAAAATACTTGGGATGAAACTGATTGTTCAGTAAGCCTCAGCATACTCTAAAGTACAAAACATCTCATCACACTCGTCAAATTTTACCCACTCGCTATGGAGATAATTAGCCCCTAATTAGCGACTAATTAAGGGTTAATTAACCTAATTACTAATTACTGAAAAAAAATTCAAATTTTTGCAACGGTTTTGTAATCACTTCTTGATGCCTGACATTATTGCTCATAAGCACCATCATCAAAAAATGGCTCCTTCACCGATTTTCAAAACATCTGGGAATTAGTGTCACATTAACATCTGGCATTAATTAACATATGAAGTACCCTAAGGAAAAATGTTAGATCGGTTTTCTGTACATTTTTGGACTTATTGGGTCCTCAGTGCAAATTCATCTCATAACAGCTGTCATCAAAAAAAGCCTCAGAAAAAAAGCACATGTTTATGTCATGTAACTGTCATCTAATTGCTAATTAATGACTTGATTGACAGAAAAACAAACTTTTTTCTGTTTACTTTTGAGATATTTTTTAAAATGGGTCCTATGTTTTTTGGCACGGGGAGCATTTTTGCTCATCACACTTAACAACGTAAGGCAACTCTAACCACCCGTATTTGAAAATGCATAAAATAGCGCTTTTTATTACAATTTTGAAAATTATCATGTTTTTCCAGCTTCTCAAAAAACGTTTTTTGAAAAAAACGACGACCTACAATACTCATTAGGTTTCCTTATGGTGGTATATTTTGGCAAACGATTGCTATTGAGAGTTGAAAACACATCTTTTTTCTCTTATAACTAACAAAATTTTGAATTAAAGGTACCCGCCAAAACCGACCAATCAGATTGCAGCATTTTGAAATTTTGAATTTCGCGCTCAAAGATTACATTTGTGCTTCAGTTTGGTGACCTTACTCATTTCCGAGTTATTTACTTGTTATCAAAGTTCTGCTAGAATTTGAAATTCGTCAAAACTATTAGAAATGGTCTATTCATGCAACTTCTGTTCCGCTACGTTTAGCACTCGTGGAAACCGCTCAAGATCTCAACATAAATTTCATCCAGACGATGTTGGGCTTCCTGTGTACAACTGCTCCCTATGTGCGTTCAATTCCCGGAAACTGTCTGAACTGGAGCAGCGTATGCAAACTTGCCACTCGAAGTTTACAAACTGCTGCCGATCGTGCTTCATGGGATTCAATGATGCGCACCTGTTTGCGCAGCATATGAACTCCCTTCAGTCACTGCCTGTAATTGGACCTGAAAACCAACCGAAAGATGCTACAGCAGAGACAGCCTTCAATGGTGTCTTACAAACTTATGAAATTGCCAATAATACAGCTGACCGAGATCTTGAGAGCTTCATGCTCAATCAAAGATCTGCAATTGTAACGCTAATTGAGCAACGGCTGAGCCAAGGACCACAGAAAGTACAATTTGCGGTAAAAGTACAGTTATTGAAGCTGCATCAAGATGAAAACTCAACCGAAACGGAGGAGCGCATTGAAATTTATGCCAACTCTCTGATGACGCCGATTTACGTAGAGGGTTTCACAGACGAGTTGTACTGGAGTATGTTGGAGAAAATGATGGCCGTCTTGTCTACGTTTGCTTCATCTGGAAGTGGTTGGGTTGTTGAAAAAATAATCAAACTTGACGTCAAATTTGCCCGCTACCGACCAATTCGCGGCTCATCCTATCTTGCCTTACCCCATAAGCTTGCAAACTGTCGCGGATTACTCAATATTCGAAACCACGACGGTGCCAATTGTTTCAATTATTGTTTCGTGGCAGCGTATCATGCGCATCATGGAATCAGTCTTGATAGGGATGACAGGAACTATCATATTGATAAAACATTCCCAGCAACATA
Source organism: Convolutriloba macropyga (assembly GCF_964194025.1). Lineage (NCBI taxonomy): Eukaryota > Metazoa > Xenacoelomorpha > Acoela > Convolutidae > Convolutriloba > Convolutriloba macropyga. The sequence continues at coordinate 24,762 of NW_027450844.1, forward strand.
TCAACAACAGAACATTCACCAACCTGTAGGCGAATTTGAAATGCCAATGGGATTTGAGCAAATGAAAGCCTTTGAAACCCTCAATGATGTGGCAATCGACGTCTTTGGTTACGATAAAGGACAACTTTACCCTCTACGAGTCTCTTCTTTTGAATCAGATTTTGTTATGGATCTTTTATTTCTTTATGATGCCGACATTTATCACTATGTTCTTATTACTGACCTTGAGAAAGTTGTTTGTAAAGTTAGAGACCTGAAATTCAGATTTGATTATCGCATTTGTCGTAATTGTTTCTGGCTGTGTCGTGATGGACTGGAAAGCTATAGTATTCATACTGAAAATTGTTATCTAAATGCCCCTGCAGTTATTCAAATGCCATCACCAGATAAAAATGAATACAAGTTCTCAAATTTTTCAGCCACGTGGTTTGTTCCTCTGGTCATTTATTTTAACTTTGAATCTTTTCTCCTACCCGTCGCTGGATGTGATGCAGCAACTGACCAATCGTCAACACGCGTGATTGAAAAGCACAAGCCATGTGGATTTGCTTTGGCAGTTGTTGATCATCACTCAAATGTTCCCTATTTTCATCATGTGGACAGCTCAGAAGATTGTATGGGCAATTTTGTTCGAATGCTGCATTCGTTGGCAAGGGACATACATGAACGCAAAAAAAAGTTTCCTTTCTACAACGTAAATTGTAGAAATTTGGACAAAAAAAGCGCTACACACTGTTGGATATGCGAAGAACCGTTTGACAGCGAGCTTGACCCTGAAGAGAGCATAGATTTAGACCACTGTCATTTTAGTGGCCAATTCTTCGGCTGGGCACACGAAAAGTGTAATCGAGCGAGACGATATGTCAACTTTACGCCTGTGGTCGGTCATAACATACAAAACTATGACTTACATCATATTTGTCTGGCTCTGAACGACTGTGAGTCTACGACAACAATAAAAGTCATTCCGTCAACAGATGAGAGATACATATCAATGACATTCGTTTTGATTGATGATATTACAACTCAAGAAGGAAGAACACAAAAAATTTACGGGTATTTAAGATTCATCGATTCGTACAAAATGATGAACAGTTCGCTGGAAAAACTGGTGGAAATTTTGCCTGACACACATTTCGATATCATGAAAGCAATGTTCCCCTCGAATTCCGAATCAAACGCACACTTACTCAAACAAAAAGGATATTATCCTTATTCTTATGTATGTGATCGTACAAATTTTTCTGAGGAATGTCTACCACCCCTCTCAGAATGGCGCAACACATTAGAAGGCGGAAAATTGGCTGTTAGTGAAAAAAATTTAAGTCATGCGAACCAGATGTGGAAATTGCTGGGGTGCAAAACTTTACAAGACTATCATGACGCATTAACCCCTTAAACTGGACTGTGCATTTTTAGCCTGTGTATGTGAGTTTCACCGTGAACTTAGCTTTCGTACATAAAAACTCGACTGCATGCATTTCTACACTCTCCCCAATATGGCAAAAGAGGCGTCACTAAAAATATGCAAGGCAAACATTGAGCTGATGACAGAACGGGAATTTTTGGACATGATTGAACCAGCAATACGAGGAGGAGTAACATCTGTATACGAGGAGCGTCATATTGTTGCAAATAATAAGTACTTATCAGAATACAGGCCCTCTGAGGAGTCAACTTTTGCGCTCTGTGTCGACGCAAATAATCTCTATGGAGGTGCCATGCAGATGGACATGCTACCAGTGGGGGAATTCGCCTTCAACGTAGAAATTACCCTTAACGAAATCCTCAATACCCCTAACGACGCTTCAGTTGGTTATTTTCTTGAAGTAGACTTAAATTACCCTGTTCACTTACACGATTAACACCGAGACTTTCCCCTTGCCCCTACCAAAGAAATTGTTCAAGATGAGTGGTTGGGCGAAAATCAACTGGAGTTAAAAGAACAACACAGATTACCCAGCTCGAAGGTTAAAAAAATGCTTCAGACGCTGTTCGACAAAAAGAACTATGTATTGCATTACAAACTTCTCAAATTATATGTTAGTCTTGGGTTAATTGTTGCGAAAGTACACCGTGTCCTACAGTTCAAACAAGCGAATTGGGTAGCACCCTATATTTCACTGAACAGTAATAAACGTCAATCCGCTAGCAATAAATTTGAACAAAACTTTTATAAGCTCATGTACAAGGCAGTATATGGTAACAATTGCGAATCTAAACGCAGACGTAGTAAGCTTACCATTGCGCGGGATGCTGATCAAGTTCTGAGTTCCATTTCAAAGTTCGAGTTTGATCGGTTCATGATATTCGGAGATAACCTGGCCGCATTGTCTTTCCACGCCAGAAAGATTTAGTGGAACACCCCAACAATAATTGGAGCAACTATACTTGATCTGAACAAGTATCAAATGTAAAATTTCCATTACTACACAATGCGCGCTCATTTTGATTGTCGTTTGTTATATAGTGACACGGATAGTTTACTATATAAAATCCGGAGTACAGACTTTTATGAGGAATTAGCAAGAAAGCCAGCTTCAGTTGTTAGCGAATTCGATTTCTCCAATTATCCGAACTATCACTATTTATACAGTTCAGAAAATAAATGGGTAATTCTCAAGTTTAAGGACGAATTTGCGGGAGATTTTATTACGGAGTTTGTATGTTCAAAGCCGAAGTTATAATCAATACTCTCAAAAAGTAAGTATTCTTTGTTTATTCTAAAGCATGTTAGTTCTATCTTTAAATTACAAAGGTTGTTAGTAGGCTTCTGAATGGTATTAGTTTTACTATTATATACATAGGGGGTTAGTAAACATTTAAAAATTTGAAAAAGGCTTTTTTTTCTCTTCAGGTTGTCAAAAACTTTCGGCCAGAGGAGTAACAAAGGCCGCTCAACAACGTCTCCGGCATGATGATTTCTTGAGCACACTGATGACAGGGAACGTGTTTCGCACTGAAAACACACGAATAATGTCCGATCATCATGTATTGGAAACTGTTACTACCAACAAAATAAGCCTTTCAGCGTTTGATAACAAACGGTATATTCTACCCTGCGGTACAAAAACTCTACCCTTCGGACATTATGAGACCGTTGATTGTGGTGTCGATGAAATTGATTGGGGTAGTGATGATATTCAGTGGGATAATGACAGTTACTCAAACTTACTTCTCAGCTCTAGTCCAGAATGGGATATTGATTTTGTAGTATCTCAAACTTCCTCAACAGTCGCTCTCTCAGTGCCAGCCTCCACCACCAGCCCTTGAGAAACTCCCGACCCGGGTTTAGTAGTAACTGAGCAGATAACTGAATCTGACATTGACAGTGACGATATTGCAGATATTGACGCCAGTTCCAGTGAAAGCTCCTCTTCTGACAACCCCTTCATAAACTTTGAAGCTGAAGAAGCAAGCAGCAGCGAAGAAGAAGAAAAATAAGACCACGCAAAATAAGACGGCGCTGATGCCAATTTAATTGCGTGCCATTTTGGTGAAACTGCGTGTAGTAATACACAGTGTATATATTATTTTGTTTTGAGTGTTTAGTTTGGTTTCAATTCAATCTTTTCTTACAAATCTAACAAACCGGGGAAAGGCGCAAAAGGAAAGGAATAAAGGCGGAAGAAAGCTAGTTTACATGTATCACCCATGCACGGCCGTAGTCAAATGTTTTACATGTAGCGCCGCCAAGGATAACCCCCTATTATCACACGTATTAATTCGAAGTATAACCCCCCCTATCTTAGTACCCCATTATCTTACTACTAGCATACTTTAGGCAAATTGATAGCAAAGTCATGTAGTTTGTCCTGAGATCCTTCCTCCACAATCAGAAATAAGTTGAACCTCACGAATGGGAACTTTTCAGTTTGCACTTCCTTAGTACCTTGTGCACGCTTTTACAGAACACGCGCCTTCACAGCCATTATGTAAAAATACGCCATTTGTGCCCAGGGGAAGTGAAAAGGGCACCCGCTAAGCTAGGGAGCATTAACAGAGGGCATCTGATATTTGGTGATGTTTTTAGGCTACAGTTTTTACTGATTTTAAGCAGTGCAGTTACGATAAGCACTGTTTAAGCACATGTGCTGACTGAAAACGCGAAAAGTTTAATAAACGTTCTAAAAACGTTTTTTTTTTGAAAATTGAGCAATAAATTTGGCTGCATAATTCAGCAGTAGTTAAATTTTAATTCAAAAAACGCAAACCTAAAGTAAATGTGTACACGACTAATTTTTTTCACAGCAGAGGCACCAACTCTCTGAAAACAACTTTATTTATTTTCACGAGGAATTAATTTTACTTCATTTTGGGCAAACTAACTGCTCTCATTCGGTATTTAAAAAAACTCAAAAACGAAAAACCCAAAACGCCTTCCACATGCTAACGTCTTCTCCATATTTCAACACAGTTGCATCATGACGAAATAAAGGAAACCAACAAAAATTTCTAGCAACCAGGGATGAACTGAAGATCTAAACTCAAAAATATAAGATCTGTGAGTTACTTTTTCAGCAGACGACAAGATGTCACTAATTCAATTTAATTTGCATTTTCAATCAACCAATAGAGGCTTATGATATTAGGTCAAAGCTCGATTAGGCATTAGGAAAATATTTTCAGCCAACTGTTGGGGAATTTTTAAGGTAAAACCAAATTAAACTATTTACAGACTCTTTCAAAATCCAGTTCACCCTATAATATGTCACTTGTGCCTAGTCATCAATACTATATGATAACAGTTTACAAAAAACGTAAGCCGTTTTGTAATTTTTACTAGCATTAGAAAGTTTATGCCCATCCCCCAATAATAAAAATTTTGCTTTCAGAATTTTCTTACCTAGAGCTCTTAACTATTATTCAAAACAATATTTGTCCTAATCAATCCTCTGTGTTTAAATTTTGTAAAAATTTGTTTCAAAGATATTTCACAGGATTGTGGAAATTAAGTAAAATTTTCAAAAATAGTACGTTTTAAAGATGCGTTATAAACTCAATTTGATGTTAAATTGTTACGAACACTTGACTTTTTTAAGCATCAAGTGGGTTTTAAAATAAAATCATTAAATGGTTTATTTTGCCCTAACCTGGTTTACGAATTACGAATTACTTTGTTAAAATTTTATGCCTAATGGCTACAAATTCAGCTCACTCTAATATACCATCCTACAATCGACAAGGCGGCTCGTTAATGTGCGTTCGCACATGATGTTCCGGCCCGAGCTCGTCTACATTTTTGACTAAATTGTCAACCAATTGAAGAGATAACAAATATAGATGCTTGAGTATAAAACAATCGTTACACAACCTATCTACTAATTGAATTGCATAATGCCATGACAAATTACAGCGCCAACGTGATCTGACATTAAAGAAATTACGCGACAAATAAAACAAACAACAAAATTAGCAAAAACAAAAATTTCACGGTAAAAACTTAATATCTAAATTTAAAAGCACCTAGTAACAACGTCAAAAAGCAGTCAGATAAAACCTTAACTACACAAGTTTACTTTTTCCTAATTATATCGCAGATGGAGAGATTTCTTAATGAGACTAGGTAACAAGCCGACAAAAAGAATGAACAGTGAGGCGAAACTTGTAGATTAATCAACATTTTTTACATCAAGAAATTTCAAAAATCTTAAAAATCTTTAGATTTTAACTAAATAATACTTGATAAATTTCTAAAAAGTTATTACAAGGCCAAAAGGTCCTGTCTTTGGTTAGACTAAGCCATAGAAACGAACACAAAAGAAAATCAAAGAAATACAAATGATTTGCGAAAACACAAACTATTGCTACTATTAAAATCATTAGCTATCATGTGAATATTATGTATTTCTAACTCAATTGTTATTTCTACTAAATCAGCTGAAGGATTTACACTGAGAGAGTAAATATGTTACTTGAGCCACATTTTAAAACCATTGCGATCTGTCATTACGCGGTTGTTAGAGAATTAAGAGAAAAAGAAACACAAAAATTGGCCACACAATAAACGTTCAGAAAAACGCACATTGTCCAACAAACAAAATATTAGTGAAAAATATTATCAACAGATATGTTATTTCTTGAAATACAAGAAATTGGATGGGACCTCTCATTGATGAAAATAAGTTACTATTTGACGAAAAGAACAACAAAAACTGAAAAGTTGGAAAAATATTTCAAAATGTTTATCATAAACTTTAAGACTATTAACTACAAACTGACTGCTTCGGGTGACATCAATCATTCAGTCCTTAATTTGAAGCCTATGATACCTGTCATCAAGTTACGTCTACCTAAAGAACAAAAACAGCAAATTCAAGAAAAAATTGACCGAGAAAAGAGTCGAAGGCATTAAAAAAAATGAACTTTTCACAAAAAACTTTTCTATTTCCTATTATTTTTTAAGAGCAATGGGATTTGTGTTTTTTATCAATATAATTTCAAAATATCAACAAATATGGACAAATACATTGGAACCACGAAATTTTCGAGAAAACACCTATTATCAACGCAATTAAATTCATTAGCTTTAAACGGAAGCCATTAATTACGCTAAATTATGCCTCGATGGGACAACAAGTTTGTTTGCTTTTCTTATTTCATCAATAAGACCTTTAACAAGTTATTGACAATGAAAACAACAACAGAGACAGACAAAAACCAAAACTTCAGTAGAAAAGTGCCATAAGAAAATGTCGAAGCAATTCAACTCGTAAGCTCTTCTCTGAAAACTTTATCTATGACTCGTTGAAATTCTTCCCTAAACTATTGGGGACTATCAGCAGAAGGTTGATGTGATGAGATTTCAAAAGGATCCAAAAATAAAATAGAAGTACCAAAAAACTAAAAAAATTAATAAATCTTGTGGTAATGAAGTTTTAAAACTAATAGGTAGAAGATAAAACCACTAACCAGATTAATTTTGGCTGCAGAAGAATGGAAAGGGATTCTCTTAGTTGACATTGACCAAGACTTTTAGAAAAAAATTTCAGGATTGGTTAATGTTCAAAAAAACTATTTTTAAACTCTTAACAGCCATTAAACTCAAAATCTTTCAACGGAGCTCAATAACTACGTTCAGATATAACCCGATGAGAGACAAAGGTTGTTTGTCATGCGTAGACAAATAGCAGGACATCACAATAAGTCTTATGACTGTGATACCAATAACAAAAACAGGCAAAACAAAAATTCAGTAGAAAAGTGCGAGAAGAAAGTGTCGAAGCCAATTAAAACATTAGCTTTTCCCTGAAAGATTTATCTGTGATGCAATGAATGTCCTCTCTAAGCCATTGGGGCTAAAGTTATTTTTTGAAAAAGTGCAAATTGTTTGGATAATATGATAAGAGTTCAAAAGTAACCAATAATACAAAAATATCCAAAAAAATTTAAAAAAAAAAAAAGAAATGAAATCTTGTGTCATTGAAGTCATATAACCAATAGTTAGAAGATGAAACCGCTAACCAGATTACTTTTAGTTGCATTAGAAATTTAGTGGGTCTTGTCAATACTGACACTGACTAGCAGTTCTCGAAAAAGTTTAAGATTTGGTAGTGTTCAAAAAAAGTTTTCGAAAAATTATTTTCAAATTCTTAGCAGCCATTAATTTCAATAGCCTTCAGCGGAAGTCAATAAATACGCTCAAAGTTGCCCCAATGGGAGTTCATTTATGTTTTTCATGCATAGTTGATCAATAAAATATCACAATAAGTCTTATGGCTGTTAAAACAAAAACAAAAACAGGCAAAAACCAAAAATTCAAAAAAAAGTGCGAGAAGAGGGTGTCGAAGCCATTTAAACCATACATCTCTCTAAAAAATTTTTATCTGTGATCCACTGAACATCTTCTGTAAGCCAATGGGAAATATCCATATTTGGATAGTGTGATAAGATCTCAAAAGTAACCAATAAAACAAAGATATCCAATTTTTTTTTATTTTTTTTAAAATCTTGTGTCATTGAAGTCATATAACCAATAGTTAGAAGATAAAATCGCTAACCAGATTAAATTTGGTTGCAGTAGGAGGGTATATAAACATATATATAAAGTGTGATTTGTCTCTAGGTGACTTAAAAAAGCAAAAAAGAGAACAATTTTTATGAAAAAAGAGCTCTCAAATAGAATTCGAATTTTTTTTGATAGTGAACTTCCCTATGAGACCAGAACTAGTATTTTTTATCGCCTTTAGTCTATTAGGAACACAAAATTGGTCCATTTTTGGCGTGAAATTTAATTTTGAAAAATACTATTTTTATAGAAAATATTTTAATTTTGAGAAAAATTACACTAAAAGTGAACAAATATCCCGTGTTCACACAAAACTTCAATCCTCGATAACTCCTCGAAAAAAAACGAAAATAAAAAAAACCTTTTTAATTTTGAATTCTACGATGAACCAGCTTTTTAATGATACCACTCAAAATTCTCTACGACGAATATATCGATCGGCCAAAATTGACTGAACAAAAAAAACCCGTTTGAGTATATAGTTCCTCCCCCCCCCACAAGTGGGGTCGGAACAATAATCTCAATAATTGCACTAATTCAAGCTGGCTCAATTCATTGAATTCATTGTGACACGCACTCAGACTTTTGATTGAGCGTATTATAGTAACACTTTAAACACAAGAATACCAACCACAAAAGGCCAGATATAATCATCTTGAAACAACAAAAATGTTTTTTTAATCGAGTGTTTAATGATTAAATGTTTTCCTAGGTCTAAAAATTATTTCCAATAAAATAAAATAGAAACGATGTTATAAGGAACTATAATTGAAACGCCTTGTATCTTATGTCAATGAACTTGCGATTTCTTATAAACTGGCCGGTTCAAAATTGCATTAGCAAAACAATGCCAAACACAAGTCATTCAATTAGTAATAGATCTCTATTTTATTTGAAAAATAAAATGAAGACTTTCAGAAATTGCTGTGAATATTTTCCAGGTTTTTTTGCGGCTGCTGCAATCAATTTTTTGTTTTGACTTCTTCATAAATTTCCTATAATAAAAGTCATTACCGATTTTTCTTGTTTAGGGCAACTATTAGTAATTGAAGCAATGATACGGAAAATAAAAACTGAAAATGAAGCGACAATAAGTATTGTTGTCAGATTTCAGCAGATATCAGATTCCACTGAGAAACATAGCACGAACAAAGCTTAAATCTCGACCTAAAACAAAAAATGCACTGTTTTTACAATCATGCTTATATCAGTTAGTGAGAAAAAATACAAAAACAGGTGGATTGGTAATGTGCGTCCACACCGAACGTTCCATTTCATAAAACATAATCTGATTCATATTCAGGAAAAAATGAAAAAAAACAGACCTGAATACCAACCTCATAATTTGTTGGACAGTTTCTGATAACAAAAATTGAAGAATAATTTTCATAGAGGAACAATAATGTCATGGAGGAATAGTTTTCCAAAAATAACAAGTTTTTCTGTATGAGAATCCGAAAGTACAATTCTGACATTTTTATCGGAAAAAGATTGAAGTAAATGAAATCAATAGCAAAATCCCAAACAAACTGCTAGGCTACAGACTCTGGGACAAAAGTAGACTAAAATGGTCAAAAATCAATAAAATTTAATCTCGTATGAAACAAATGGGAGACTAAAAGAGAAACATTCGGCCAAAAATTGATGTTTTTTTTATTGTTTTTCAAAAGTGGCGGATGAAAGTACTAGTTAAACTTAAAAAAACCGCACGGGAGAGCCTTTGAGACCTGCTACTAAAAAAGATAATTAACAATACCTCGAATAGTGCGGCACAGATGCCAAAATTCTCAGAAAATCTCAAATAATTTCAGGGCAGGTATTGCTTTTTTGAGAACTTCTGAGATCTATCATTAGTGATGTCAAAAGACAACACAAAAGAAGCTACTGCAAAAATGGAAAATTTCTATGAATATTTTAAGTTAACAAAATTTAAGTAGTGTCGAAGTTATTAAAGCCAGCAGATTTGAATTGAATTCCTCACTTAAAATCAGATATGCCTCAGAAATGCCAGTGTATGACAAATGGTTTTTTGTTTATTCTTTTTTGTTTTTTGTTTTTGCTTTTTGTTTTTACAAAAGTTGTAGAAAGTACACATTTTCTTAGATTATACACTAAGCTCAAAGATGTTAGAAAAGTTTTTTCTTCTGTTATTTTTTTACTTTTTTAATCAGTAAAAACTCATTTTTCGAATTTCACAATGATATTCAACAGATGAGCAGGAAAACAATCAGAAATTGATAATTTTTGACCGATTTAAAGTGAAAAGTTTTGAGATTCTTAAAATTAAATATCTCCTTAAGAAATCGAAAATTGAAAATTTCTCATCAAAGATCGGTCCAGTTTTTCAAGGGCCTTCTAATGATGGCACTTTTGTATCTCACCGCAGAAGGTGTCCATCGGCCCAAAATGGCTCAACAAAAAGTTTAGTGGTATGAAGTTGGTTACCCCCAAATAAATTTCGAGGCTTGAACAATGAGCAATTGGAGGCCATTTTGTTCTAAAATATTAGTTGTTCATCTTAATTGAGTGCAACTGCATTTAGGTTCTAAAACAACAAAAATTGGTCCGACCGTTCTTTTCTGAAGAACTGATAGTTTTAACTCGTTTCCAAGCTTTTCTTTTTTTGCTTGGGGAAGCCCGCCTTTTTATATTTAACAAACATGTCTATCGTGGCACGACAAAATAAAATATATTATATATTAGCGCAACTTATAACCCACATAAATCTTTTTGAAGCTTCAAAAGCCCGTTTTTAATAAAAAAATGGTTTGCCCCCTGCTTTTCCACTACTATCGAAATATGCATTTTAACATGCCAGAATTGCTATCTAGATTGATGGCAATCAGCTATGTTTGGTCTATCAGCAAGGAAGAGCTCACCCCGGGACCAGTTCAAGAGGTAGACAATAGTCGAAGTATTCTTGCGCTGTCCCAACTGTGTTGATCTGAAATTTATTACCTCCTGTATTCATCGCATCTATATAGTAATAACCGTCGCGCAATTTTGTCATGTTCTCCTGTGAAACGAATTGCGATTGGTCAGCAGTTATAAGAGCAATATTTGTAAAAAGTAATAGACCACGTTCTATGCAAAATTGTCGTGAGTCGATGTAGCTTCGACCTACCCCATCAGAATGAAATAAAACAGGAACTTTCTGCTTCTTCTCAAAAATATTACCCGAGCATTGGGTTCCGCCATTTAAACCCTGTGAACAACGTCTTGTTCGGGTTATCACAGAGAAAAGTTTGGTACCAGCACAAATTTCTTCATCGTAAATTGCCCTCCAGTGATCCCAATCAGAGCAGTGTGAATCAATTATTTTTTGACCGAGTTCACATTTATCTTCAATCTCGGCTCTGTTGCTCATTTCTGATTGGTCAACAAAACATGCCATTTTGCTGTCCGTTTGCGACATTCCATATAAAGAAGATTGTTTAGCTAATAAATCATTGTTTATATTTGTATCGATTTCGATTCTAGGATCGTATGAAGAAAGTGTGCAAATTCGCGAGGCAAATTTTAATGTCAAGCATTTTCGACTTCGAAAACAAAATTGAGTGCAGTGAATTTTTGTGATATACATAAACTGATTAATTGTGAATTGTCCTACTTCGCTAAACTCCCTTTTAAGGGTCTGAAATTTACCCAATCTTGCTATTAAACCTGATTGTGAAATTGTTCCGAATATAAAAGGAAAGAAGCTTAAAATTTGAAAGAATACTGAATTTAATTCCATTTTCACTCAATCATTAAAAATTCTCAAAATTGTTATTTATCTTGTCACGTTTAAGAAAACGCAGGTGTTTTTTGTCTGCGACATTTAAGGAGATATTGAAAAAGCAACGTTGGTAAATATTGGTTAAGAATAATTAATGGAATTGCTGACGAATCTCAATTTATGGACAGAATAAACAAGATTGAATTTTGAATAATCGGAATTTTATACCACCTGATAAAAGCATAGCGTAGCTCTTAGTTTAATTTTCACCAGTGCTGTCGATAAACTCTAACTTCCAGTTTTTTTTCCGTAAAAACAATTGCGAGGAAAATGGAAGTTTCATAGGCGAGGAAAATGGAAGTTTCCTCTCTTGGAAGAATTTGCTCAAGCAATTAAAAAAGTTTAATAACAATGAAAATCTGCGACTTCCCTGGTTCTGGAAAAGATGTGAAATAAATGTTAACTGATACTAATTTTGCGGCAGATTATTTTAAGTCTCGCTCTGTAAATTGGTCGTTTTTTGTTCCGACACCACTTACTGGGGGTGGAAACTATTTTTTTTCTGTTCGGTCAAATTTGGCTGGTGTATATAATAATTAATAAAATAATAAATTGTTTACTGGTGTCTTTACAGAATCAATAAAGCGCTTACACACTTGATCAAATCTTATAAAACAGAGCACCAAAGAGATTGCCATTAGACCACAAAGTCGGTTTTCAAGCGTCTCATGTGGGAGGGGACTTATATACTCAGCTGTTTTTTGTGCTCTGTAAAGTCTGACTGGTTCATATATTTGACGTAGAAAGACATGAGTGGTATCAGTAGCAATGTCGTTGGGCACAAATAATTTTTATTTGTTTTCCTCGATATCGTTTTGTAATGAGGTATAGAGATTCAAAAATTTGAGAACATTTGAAAAATAATCAACATTAGGCATGTTCACTTCTCGGGTAAGGTTTGTTGAAATTTAGATGCATTTGCTTAATTTTGTTATTTTTTTCAAGATAGTGCAATAATATCTAAATTTTAATGCCTATACGGTTAAATTCGCAAGTTTTGCCTATTTTATTCGAACTTATAAAAGTTAATGAACTGACGCCGGTTTTATTTTCTACAGTAAAACGATTACTATTTTTTAGTCCATGATTCATTAGAGTGCCCTAGAACAAAAGTTTGGGAGCTTTTCTATGTTTAAAAAATACCGATTTTCTTCCAATATGCGTTGCATTCAAATTTTATTGTTCTTAAAAATCTTTTAAACTCTTCTCCTGTGTAAGATTCTGAATTTTGATTAGGCTGCCTATCACGGGAAAACGATAGCGCCCAGATCTCATAATTCGAAAGGTCTTTAGTTTGGTGGTTCGTCTTCTTCTTAACAACAATAGATTTCCCGTACTATGCTCTTGGCTGTTCAAAAGTGTCGATGGTAAAACACTTAAATTAAGTAACTCAAATAGCTAATTACAATAACTCAGGTAGCATCAGGTAACATGCACTACGACAATCAAAATAAGGCATCAGGTAACATGCACTACGACAATCAAAATAACTACTACTATAACCAATTCTAACACAAGCAACCACAAGCTTGGAACAATAACTAAGATATTTTTCAATCCAACTCTATAGTAATACTGATTGCCGCTTATACTCAAACGCAATCAAACAGCTGGAATTATCCCTCAGCTATTAACAGACTGATGAACCACAGTCTAACAACAACAATAAGTCCGAGCTTCTCGCTCAATCAGGCAAACTCTGCCAAATAACTATAACTAATCTGAGCCGCTCGCTCAATCAAATAACGCAAGTTCCAGAGCCTCTCGCTCACTTGCAGCAGCAATCGGTGCTCAATAAAGTAACCGAACTGCAAAGACTACTCAGAGCTTCTCGCTCAATCAAATCAGGCAAACTTAGCCAAATAACTCTAATTCTATAACAGCGACTATTCAGAGCATCGCGCTCAATCGCTCCGGCAAAGTTAACGCAACGACGCTTAATAACGATTCACAGAGCCTCTCGCTCAACAATACCGGCAAACTATGCCAAATAATCGAATATTAACTCGTTCACGGTTAGCAACTTCTGCGCTCCGCTTATAGTGTAAGCCGCTTATATACTGAGCCGAGCAAACAGTTTGTTTACTCAAACCAAACAACCGTCATTATTGCACCATGTTTTCCACTTGCTATAATACTATTGGCTACTTTGTATATATTCCGTCATGCCAATGCCGTAAAACCGCAACGTGTCGAATACCAACTTACTTATTAGATAACAGCCAAGATGGGCGCCAAGTATAAGTATATGCGAATTCCGGATATTTCGGTTCTTACGTTCGATTTGTTTACATAGGGGAATTCCTAGGGTACCGTCCGCACGTCCACTTATGCGCTGTAGGGTTACGGTCCGGTTGCGTTGTACGTCCGTAACAAGCAAATAGTTCAAAATGGCCGACAAGTCAACTTGTACTTAGTTACCTATTAAATATGTGTTTCCGGGTCTCTTGTTTACATAGGGCAGTTTGGGGGGTATAGTTCGCTTTCCGCCTAATCAGGCTTAGGCTCAGGGCCTTATTGCTCCCTAGTATGACTAACGTTCATTAAACTCAAAAACTGCGAAGTTCGGATTTTACCTCAAAATTATCACTTTTTCCCCTAATAAGTGTTAATAGCTTCGGACTGGGTAAAGCTGGCACTACCAATCCCAGTTTGTAAATAGCTTAATGGTGTCCTAGGGTGATGGTGACCCCAGCTTGGTTCAGCCATATCAGCTTCAAAAAATCGGGGGGGGGGATGTACAGATTTTCGGTCCCAACTTGAGAGTTCAAGGTAACCGCTCTAACAAAATTACTTCACTTTCCGTTTCTCGTTAAAGTCATTACTGAACCTAATCTACTTGGTAGCTTGTTCCCCAGACAGAGCTGAATGTTCTCTTAAGGGTTGTATGGTGTTCGCAGCTGTTATATTGTCTCTAGTTGCATTACTTAATTGTCCGTTCAACTTAAAAAAATATTTCACACCTAAAAATCTGATAGTTGTGGTTTTAGTCCATTGGTTACGATTTTACATACCTCCCTTCTATACCTTTTATCCTCCTGGATAATTTTAACATCAGATCAAAATGCACTATCAGTAAAATTTTAACTCTTAACCCACGACTTTTCGAACACACAAAAAGTTTTCAATTAGGCCAATATTCTTCATCCTATTTAAATGTCCAATTTAAGCTTCCGCCTCTTTATCGGCTCGCTCTATCACTTGTCTCAGAATCAAGCTCTTGAGCGGATCGTCTTCCAAATTGACCCCACTAACATTCCCTTCCCTAAGAGTGTCGTACATACTCAGAAAAAGCTCTCCCTCGGTTGGGCTCCACCACACCTTTGATATTTCTCTATATTTCTTCAACTTTGCACCCTTCTCAAAAAATCGCAGTATTTTTAGTGTTTCTTCAGAGACTCCTCCAAATGTTCCTATCTTTAGTTGGAGTACCCCCATTCCTTTGGAAAACATCGAGCCTGTACATCTCGTTGGCCATCAATGCTGGTTGTCCAATGTACGATTGATCCATCTAGAGGAGCACTTGGTGGATAGAATAATCCCAATGGTCAAAGAAGCACGTGTTGAGATGCCGTACTTTCAGTTCGAGCATCGCCGGGTCAACATCAGTTTTAAGGTCCCTTCTCAGGCTTCGCGCTACGTTTCTGGCAGCGGCTTCGACTTCTTCTGATGAGAAGATTCCATCGTCCTGCAGTGCTTGCCTCAAGCTAAACTGAAGATTCATTTATAGTTTTCGTTTTCTCCGTATTTTCTCTAGGTAGCTTAATTAAGCGGTTTTGCGTAGCCAACTGAGTGATAACCGGCTCCAGACTGTTGATTCTTAACAATGATCCCTGGTGTGTTTACGTTTAACTAGCGAGTGCATTTTATGCTGTTTGACATTTGCTAAACAAATACACGTTTCTATATCACCTTAACTATATGTTTGCCTAGTCCTATTTGAGTTCTAGCTTGTGATTGCTTACTGTCAATAGGCACTGAAGGCAACAATTTACCGCTTTAGTGATATTTACAGCACAAATGGAGGTTCTTTAGCACCATGAATGAATAGAGCAAAAGTTAATGGGCAGGAAGTTTGAAAAGCCTTACGGACTTCGTGAAGGACCTGGATCAAACGGGATTTCACAAGCCACACCAAGGATCTGAGTTTCCATTGAAATGTCCCACATGATTCCTCTTTCTTGTTCCTGCTTCTCCTCCCTTCTACATTCTGACTGGGTTCCCTTCACTGTTGCCCATCGGCTGAGTGACATGTTTCTCCCGTCCGGAAGTTGACCAGAATTTGGCTGGCCTGCATGTAGGGGTTGACTCCATCTGTGATTTGTTCCCACCCGCCCGCTGGAAGAAAGTTTTGATTGTCCGTCGCTCCTGCTTCTTGCGCAGCCAGGTTCGCTCGTCTGCTTTGGTTAGGTCCTGTGGGGTTCTGTTCTGTCGTCAACTCATCCTGGTAAGGGGTTTCCTTTTGGCAAGTTCCGTGGTACTACTGGAGAACAATTTCTGACTGTTAGCTACCACTGGTACCTCCAGACCAATCGCTTACCGCCAAGGGTCAGCCGCATGCAACTGAGATTTGAACTCAATTTTATAGTCTGTGCCTGAGCCAAGATGTGCACTCAAATGTTCGACGGCTAGCTGCTCGTTCGACGTGTTCACATCAATTAATTCTCTGACCGTAAAATTTGTTTCCTGTGGTTGTGCATCCTCCAGATTCCGACTGCCTTGCCTCTCATCTATCAAAACGGGGGAAGAGGGTGGACGCTCCCACTCTGTTGAGTAGCTCTCCTCGCAATCCGGGGTCGGAGGGCCGAGGTCAGCGTGTTCTTGGAAGTGTTGCGGCCCTTCATCAGGCCCCTCGTTCGTCTGGAGTCTTGGGGACAGCTGCAAATTGCTTTGGACCAGCTGAGTTGTCTTTCCTTCATCTAATTCTCCTTCTGCTGAAGCAGTGTTGTCGCTTAAGTCAGAGTGCAAGGCTTCCTCAGATAAGCTTTCTTTGTTGTCTGCGTTCAGTTCGTCTGGAAATTCCCGGGCCTTGTCCTCTTCAGCGTCTGACATAAAATTCGCAGAGCTTTGCCGTTCCTCATTCCATGCAGCCGTAGGAAAAAAAATCTCCATCAGTTTTGTCAGAATGAGCAAAGTCTTTTGTAGAATTGCAGAAACTGAAAACCTCAGCAATTGGCAGTTCCCTATTGTGGAATCAGCGTTTCTCTTTTTGTTCTGCGGTAGGCTCCGGTAGCATTGCCTTGCGCTCGACCTCCTTTTCTTTTGGTGACAAACTCTAAATCGTTTTCTTCATCCTCTACTTGCTTTTCTTTCTTTCACATTTGTTCCCTTCTCCTTTGACGGACCAGCTGTCTTGTGATTGTCTGGGTTGTCTTCATGCGTGCCAATTCGGGAGGCAAGAATTTCACAATTCAGTTCGTCTCCGTCTGTTACCGCCACTACTTTCAGTAGTGGACATTTTTGAGTGCACAACGTGATTACTTCGTCCACTCGCTCATTGCTGTGAGGAAAGGGGTCTGTTTTTATTGTCCTCTCACTGGTGGGTAGAGCTAAATAATTCAGTTCTGATTCTTCACTGTCGCCCAGAATGTTTTCAGTAGACCCCCTTTGATTTCGTTCGTCCCACTGATCAGTGTTTTTGGGCTCCTCAGTCTCCAGGACTGCACTAGCTGCTGCTGATTCAGTTCCCACTAATTCGTTGTTCTCAACCGACTCTTGCAGTCTCTCATTGATCTGCAGTTCCACCACCTGCATGTCTTCCACTAGATCTGGCATGTGGCTCCAGCTCCTGTCTCTAGGCAATTGAAGGTAGATCTGATCTGTCGTTCTGAACCAAAGTGCTTGAATCTTGGCTTACTCTATGTCCGCCTCGTTGAGATCAAGATTGGTGCTCCAAGCAATTACAAGCTCCGCAAAATCGGCTACCAGTTCCTCTGGTGTTTGAAAAGTTAAGTTTTCTAACTCGTCTTCTATCAGCGAGTCCAACTCATGCTCGCTTCCTTCTAGCTCCATACTTTTGGATCAGTCGATGTCTAGTACTCCAGGTTCGGCACCTGCCTCTACTGTGTCCTCCAGTTCGAAATTGTTGAGAGTCACATCAGTCTCTTTTTCCACTTCCCTCTCAGTGCTCGGAATTGATTGTGCTGTGGAATTGCCACTGTCTTTAGAGGAGACGGCTTCCTCTGCAAATTTTTCAGTATCAAGTATTCTCCCTTGCTGGGTCTCATTTTCTTTGCTACGGGTTAACCACTCGTTCGATGTTTGGTACACCGCCACCTCGCTGCCATCACTTAGGGTCTTTGGTTCTGGGACGAGGATTCCGGTTTCTATTTCTAATCTCTGGAGCTCCCAGACAACTTCTTCGAAACAGCTATAGTAGTTGTTTGATTCGAGCCCCTGCTTCAGTTCCTCGCGAACTTTTGTGCACATCACGTCGATGGTTATGACATCTCGTTCCCCTTCATCCAAGCAACTCAATTCTAAACTCCACAGATGAACACGTTTTGCGAAGTCTTCTACCATCTCATAGGGTCCCTGTCTTTCAAATGCGTGGATGCCTTGTTGAATGGCTTGCAGTCTGGGACTTATCTCGTTCAGATTAGTCTTCGTCTCAACATCCTGTTCGGCGTAGCTCACCGTCGGTGCTCTATAGTGGTCACTTCCCTCTATGTCCCACGGCTGCGTGTGGAAACCGGGGGCTCGTTTCGCCTCTACTTGTTCTCGCATCATTTCTAACACGTTTGTTGAATTAAGTCCATTATCCGCAATCCAGCGATGTACTTGCTCCAAATCCACAACACGTCCATTAGAACATGTTCGAAACATTTTGTAGAGTTTTCTACCCATCTCCAACAGTTCCATCTCTTCATTCCTCTGTCGATTGTGTATTTTGTTCTCTTTGCCGTTCTCGCTCGCCACTTGTCCTGGACTTGAGACACCGATCGTTGCCATCCCCCTCGCATCTGTAGTTGTTCCGATACATTATCACCATTCGTAGATTTCCGCTCTATTGTGTCCCACTGAAGAAGAAGCCCACCCAGGAGCGCCACTGTAAGATTCTGAATTTTGATTAGGCTGCCTATCACGGGAAAACGATAGCGCCCAGATCTCACAATTCGAAAGGTTTTTAGTTTGGTGGTTCGTCTTCTTCTTAACAACAATAGATTTCCCGTACTATGCTCTTGGCTGTTCAAAAGTGTCGATGGTAAAACACTTAAATTAAGTAACTCTAATAGCTAATTACAATAACTCAGGTAGCATCAGGTAACATGCACTACGACAATCAAAATAAGGCATCAAGTAACATGCACTACGACAATCAAAATAACTACTACTATAACTAATTCTAACACAAGCAACCACAAGCTTGGAACAATAACTAACTAAGATATTTCTCAATCCAACTCTACAGTAATACTGATTGCCGCTTATACTCAAACGCAATCAAACAGCTGGAATTATCCCTCAGCTATTAACAGACTGATGAACCACAGTCTAACAACAACAATAAGTCCGAGCTTCTCGCTCAATCAGGCAAATTCTGCCAAATAACTATAACTAATCTGAGCCGCTCGCTCAATCAAATAACGCAAGTTCCAGAGCCTCTTGCTCACTTGCAGCAGCAATCGGTGCTCAATAAAGTAACCGAACTGCAAAGACTACTCAGAGCTTCTCGCTCAATCAAATCAGGCAAACTTAGCCAAATAACTCTAATTCTATAACAGCGACTATTCAGAGCATGGCGCTCAATCGCTCCGGCAAAGTTAACGCAACGACGCTTAATAACGATTCACAGAGCCTCTCGCTCAATAATACCGGCAAACTATGCCAAACAATCGAATATTAACTCGTTCACGGTTAGCAACTTCTGCGCTCCGCTTATAGTGTAAGCCGCTTATATACTGAGCCGAGCAAACAGTTTGTTTACTCAAACCAAACAACCGTCATTATTGCACCACGTTTTGCACTTGCTATAATGCTATTGGCTACTTTGTATATATTCCGTCATGCCAATGCCGTAAAACCGCAACGTGTCGAATACCAACTTACTTATTAGATAACAGCCAAGATGGGCGCCAAGTATACGTATATGCGAATTCCGGATATTTCGGTTCTTACGTGCGATTTGTTTACATAGGGGAATTCCTAGGGTACCGTCCGCACGTCCACTTATGCGCTGAAGGGTTACGGTCCGGTTGCGCCGTACGTCCGTAACAAGCAAATAGTTCAAAATGGCCGACAAGTCAACTTGTACTTAGTTACCTATTAAATATGTGTTTCCGGGTCTTTTGTTTACATAGGGCGGTTTGGGGGGTATAGTTCGTTTTCCGCCTAATCAGGCTTAGGCTCAGGGCCTTATTGCTCTCTAGTATGACTAACGTTCATTAAACTCAAAAACTGCGAATTTCGGATTTTACCCCAAAATTATCACTTTTTCCCCTCATAAGTGTGAATAGCTCCGGACTGGGTAAAGCTGGCACTACCAATCCCGGTTTGTAAATAGCTTAGGGGTGCTCTAGGGTGATGGTGACCCCAGCTTGGTTCAGCCATATCGGCTTCAAAAAATCGGGGGGGATGTACAGATTTTCGGTCCCAACTTGTAAAAATTTTCAGATTTGGCCAAAATTAATAATTTTGTAAAACTCTATTTTCTTTCAGGTATAACGGATGTCAGTGACTACTAACGGTTTTTTCGTTGCAACAAGCCACTCGCGGATTACAGCAAGCTAGTATTCAGTATAGAACGCAATTTCATATAAATCTTCGTAAAATGCATTGAGGTCAGTAATACGCTATAATTGGTTTATGAACTTCAGCTATGTAGCAGTGGCTTTTTTTATGCTCTTATTGGACCTCATGAGTGCTAAGATACCTACATATAAATTACGCAAGAGATTGAAAGAGATGGTTCAACCTCTTTACAGAGACTTTCATGGTAACAGTTCAATGATGACATTTATTATGATTCCACACTTTATGATAACAGTACATATGATAGCAGCAAGCGCCAAAGTTCTGCCAACTCTCAATCAGTGCACCACAGATCCCAAATCTTTAATAGAATACCCGAAATTTCTGAGAGTTCAAGGTAACCGCTCTAACAAAATTACTTCACTTTCCGTTTCTCGTTAAAGTCATTACTGAACCTAATCTACTTGGTAGCATGTTCCCAAGACAGAGCTGAATGTTCTCTTAAGGGTTGTCTGGTGTTCGCAGCTGTTATATTGTCTCCAGTTGCATTACTTAATTGTCCGTTCAACTTAAAAAAATATTTCACACCTAAAAATCTGATAGTTTTTAGGCCATTGGTTACGATTTTACAGTCCATGATTCATTAGAGTGCCCTAGAACGAAAGTATGGGAGCTTTTCTATGTTTGAAAAATACCGATTTTCTTCCAATATGCGTTGCATTCAAATTTTATTGTTCTTAAAAATCTTTTAAACTCTTCTCCTGTGTTCGTTTGAATTTAGGAATAAAAATAAAAACTTTTCAGTTTTCCTAAAAAGGATTATAACGTCCACCTAACCATCACCAGCATCTAATGTCCAATCCTTTAAAAAAAGTTTTAAGACGACCAAGTTTTTCTTTTGTGATCTAAATAACCTCACGCCTAAAAAGCCAGCAATTTCAGTCCCAATTTGGAAGTTTTATTTTACCCTTTCCTAAACCATTTTTCATTTTACTATCCAGTTTAAACGTTTGTTTCAGTTTTGGTCTCTTTATTTGTTTTTTAATCTACGGATCATTCACTTTTTGTTGTATTTATGGAACTCCGAAAATCATGAGGCGGACAAACGCTTGCTGGTCGTCTGCTATGGTAAATAGACTTTTCCCTAACTTTCAGGAACGGAAATATTAACAGTTTCCTTATTTTTGTGGAATTAAAATCAGCATACAGACTGAGACAGTATCCATTGGATTACGCTATAAACTTTTTTTGAAGCTGTTTTAATATAAATAAAATGTAAAAGTTTTAGTTGAAAAACAGTATTTTTTAAAATCGTTTTGGAGCTTTGACTCGTTGTAAACAAAATTTCATCGTATTAATGTTTATCAATAACGTTAGACAATTTTCGAATATAAATAAAATAGAAGGACAAGTCTTGAATTACTATTCAAAGAATTGAGCAGAATGAAAACTACATAGTCAACTCGCTAAAAGAATAATCTCAGATAATAATGAAATCATATACCAAGCCGACGACGAAAGAAAATAGAACATCTAAAAGCAAATCTATTGTGTTTCTTTTCATATAAAAATAGGTCAGTAAAAGTTTTTACGTTCAACAACATTTCAATTCCGAAAAATCATTAGACAATGAGAGTTCAGACAGCAAACGCGAAAGTTGTAGAAAACCAATGAGAGAGACAAGGTTAACGGACAAATAATAACATTGGGCAAAAAACTTTGTACAATTTCATTGACTAAGTGTCTTCAATTGGAAAAAAAATGTTCCCAAAAATCAAAAATCTGTTTAAATACCATTTTCTCACTTCACTTTAATAGCAAACTAAAGAATTGAAACTACATGCTTTTGCTGTTCTATATATTCCAGCATAATTAAAATGCATGACAACTCCAATTTAATTTCTCATTGACCATAAAAGGCCAAAAAATGTTAAACAGAACTATCCGGAATCTTCTCGTTATACAATCATTTTACACTCTAGCCAATCACTAAACAGTCAAACTTTTAACTTCATTATACCATGCGCATAAAAGATTTTCTGGTAATATTTAGTTGTTCAACGAATGTTTATTAATTGATGGAATAAATAAAATAAACGATGCACTTCGAAAAAGAAGAAAACGTAAACAAAAATTTTAAATGGACAAAAAAACTGTTCAATTTTTCATTCAAATTCTTTGGAAAGTGCAAAATCTCAATAACTTTTGTCGCCAACCCTTAAAAAACAAGTATTGCTGATTCATCAGGCACCTATACAACACCCAACCGGATTGTAAAGTATTTCAATCAGAAATGATTAGTTTTTTTTTCAAAAACGTGCGCCATCAATTCTTCATTTTTTCCACTTAGTTTCAATAAACAACTTTAACTTAAAAGAAATGGACAGAAAAAAACTGCTCTGAAAGGCCAAAAAACTGAAAAATTCAAAAACGGAAAATCAAAGAAAAAAATGCTTTATTTTAGCCTAGTTTTTTTCAGCTAAAACAAACTCCAATTGATATTTCGAATTCATCAAACGGCCACAAAAACCAACATAAAATCTGATTTAAATAAAATTAACCCATACACTATAAAAAGACAAAAAAGAATTCAAAATCTGCTATGAAAGGGTCTAAAACGGCGGTTACCACAAAAACATCTCAATCTATATATATGACCTTGATATTTTATTGAGATGAATAGAAATACTTCCAAACGTACGTACAATAACTTATTAATATGGTTTCGCAAAACTATTTTTTACCCGAAGAAGTAAAATTAAAACTTTAAGGACTGCTTGGAAAAAAACTGCGTGTGATCAGAAGATTTTGTTGTCTTAGCGAGAGTTTTTCACACCTCATTGTCTCTCAAAACACAAAAATAATCTCTTTTCTCTCTGTTCTCTGTTTTGTTCGGCGGTTTGACCTAAACTCTTAGTGCGGCGTTTACTTTCCCGTGCGGCGTCAACCTTCGCAACGTGTTTCAACTGCACTCCAAAAAATAATACATAAAAAAACGCTCTACCAATATTCTCCTCCGAGTCGTATACAATTCAAATTCCTTGTATTTTAAAAGAGGAAATGGGTTATCGGATAAGCAAAAATCATGTACAGTTTGATGGTATGTGGTTTTCTCAAAGTTTGTTATGCTGATAATTATCTTTCGATGATTTATCAGTCTAAGGTGCCATCAACACAAAATATTGCTGCCTGTGTTAAATATGAAGGCAGACTTTTGTAACAAGGAATGGTTTCTTAGATGAGTGATTATTTTTGGTTCCGTACGGAAGCAGTAAAAGATTACATTTTTAAAATATTTAAGGTACCTTAAGATGATAATGTGCATTTTGTCTCTTCACTACTTATCCGTTTCCTTTGAGAGACAACTGGAAATTGATTTCAACAATTTGTGCAATGCAAATTGTGATTAAGTTACTCATGCGTTAGTACACTCTTTGACCTTTCATGCTCTGTTGAGAAAAAATTGAGCAAACTTTTGGACTGAGAGGGTTCCAAAAATTGTTTTCGTTCTCTCGTTACCAATAGTTCTGATTCGTAATAAACACTAATCGGATGAATTCCCTTATAAGCACCGTGTTCAACAGGTGCTCAAAATAGATCACAGGGTTACAATGTCTAATTCCTATTTACGAATATTTTTATAGGGTGGCAAATTTGATTGTAAAGACACTCATGTACGAAATTATATTAGGTTTAAAAAATTGGTCCATTTTTTTAATTGACCAGAAGAAGTCAAATTTAAATTGCTGCTTCCTGCTGGTCAATTTGTGTAAGTTGTTATCAGTTGTTTTGTTTGACCATTAGCCTTTAAGTGTTTATTCTTTGAGAGATTTTATTAAACGAACAATTTGGTTTTATTGTAGCACTTAGATAGCTTTGTTATTCAAAAAACGGACAAGTTTATTTATTTTTTAACCAAATTATATTAACTGTTCCTCGCTGTTTTGTTGCTTCACGAAGAGATTGCGCCATAGAGGGAACAACTAAACCTGTCGAATGTTGGCAATATGGAGTACAAGCATTGTTCAGCGTTTCCCACACCGGAATTTGGAAACTTTGGACTAAGTTGCGAAATGGCTGCTACCAGAAATGTTGATCTCGGTTTCATCGAAATTTCTGTTAAAAACCTGGTTGAATTTGGTATCTTTAATTTATGCTTGTTGTAAAATTAGTCGTTTAAATTTAGCTTAGATCGTTTCATTTGGAAAGTTAGAAAGTACCAATTTTCCGGTCTTCCAGAGTAAGACAGCTTTTCAAAGTTTGCGGCTCAGATGAAAGTGCAATAAAAATCCAAACAAAATTCTCAATAGCCTATTTCCGATCAAGGGCATTAAGCGGAAAAGAACCAACTGGCTTCGATATTCCAATTTGAAACAAAATCAAGCTGTTCAATGCGTACTCTTGAAGGTAAGTGGTTTTTGGTTATTTAAGTCATTCGAAGTTTAGCTTTGTTAATCGTTAATTTGACGCTGAAACGCTTAAAAGATGAATAGAGATGCATAAGAGATGAATATATATATAGTGTTATTTTATAAGGGTTTAAAAATTGGGTTGAAAAGAAGTGGAACCGTTGCAAATGGTCTGCTGCACATTTAAATATGCAAAAAATCTGAAAAACGGTTGTAGAGATTTTTTAATAGCGCAAAGTTTGTAAATTCGTTTGCCGCTTAAAACAACTGAACGACATAGTCAAAAATTGAAAGATTCAATCATTCAAGCGCAAAATCAGATATCATTGCCTTCAAATTCCTAAATTATTTTTTTTATTTCAAAAAAACTAGTTTTTTATTTCAATGAAGTTCTGCAATCAAATCTGAGTTTTCATTCAAAAGTTTTTATGCTTCACTTTACAATATTCATTTACATAATTCAAAGTAAAAATCAAATCCAATTTATTGTTTACTTTTCTTATGATTAAGGTCAGATCCATTGAAATGTTTTTTGTTCACCTAGAAGTTGTTGCATATAATTCAGCTACCTCATTGAAAACAGCTCTTTGAAGGTAATGATGGCTTCCGGTGTGTTTTATCTGGTAAAATTAGTGAAACAATAACAAAGTACAACCTGCGATGGTCCGGAGTAAAGTAAAATTGAATTTTTTTTCTGTATTTGCAAAAGAAGAGGAACAAAATAATTTGGGAAGAAGAAATAATTTGACGAAACAATTAATTGCTGACACTTGTTTGAATAAAAAAACTGAAACTGACAGTTTGTTGATATTATTGATGAAATTGCAGATGGCTGGAAGGCGGAGTATAGAAAGGTTTTAAAATCGTTGTGTGACATCAAAGGGTATACAACTAAAAAAACTTTTTAGCTGTCAACTCACTAAAAAGTAACATTGCAAATAATATCTGCCCTAATACAAAACCAAAAAAACATCTCTTAACTTTTCCTTTGATCAACTTGTCTGCCAAAAATTGACTACAGGCACAAGATTACGTATTACAGCTTGAGTACTATGTCGACCATAACAGTCCTACAATGATATGGCAGACATCTGCAAAACGAAAGGTTATAAAATCAAACATCCAGATATTAACGTTGAAAAAACACTAGTTAATCAAATTCCAATTTAACTAAGATTCGTTATATGAATATCCTTAACCCTTATCTCTAATTATTATTCTCTATCGTTGGTATCAGAGACTTTAGAAAGTTTTTGCTTGAAGTTAGTAACTGATGAGAGTTTCATTTCAATCTTAAGTTTATTTAATCTTAATTTAATCTTCAACATGGGGAAAGTTCAACAAAATTTTGATCAAAAATCAGAAATTTATGTTTCAAAAGAAACCCAGATTTTTTTTCAATGAAGTTTTTCTTAAACTAATATTTTATTCCTGTAATTGTGAAAATAAGTTAATAAAAAATTCAGAAAACCAAGACAGACAAAAAGGAACTGATTGAAGAATAAAATGATAAACAATCAGATCTTTATAAAAGTTTTTATCATCACTTTTTAATTAAACTTTTGACAGAGTTTTGGAAGAAATTTTATTGCAGAGATTTTGTTCCTAAAGACTAAACTAGAGCAATGTAGTTGCTTTCAAAAGAGAAGACGCCCAAATTTGAACAGAATAACCATCGGCCGATATCACTCGCAATCAGTAGCAAATCGGAGCAATTTCTTCACAGGAGTTGTGTATAATAGAAATTATTCCAGCTTTTTGAACGTGGGAATCAATTAAAACAATTGTATAGTTGATGCTTTAGTAGAACCAACTAACACAAATCGATTGCAGTTAGAAGTATTCTATGAACTTATTTTTTTTTCGCTTGGAAAATGTTCTCATAAAATTGGTGAAAAAACTCATTCTCATATCTAAACAGTTTCAAACAGTTTCAATTGCAGAATTCGGTCACAGGTTTGATCGCAAAAAACAAAGAACAGGAAAGTAAAATAAAAAAAAATCTTGAAAAAATGCAATTTGATATGAATGAGCGCCTCAGAGCACAAGAAAAGTACACGAGCAAAGACTGCGTAATTATCTGCAATCCGCCTTTCGATCCAAGAGATAGCAAAAATGTACTGAAAATTACCTTGAGATTTTTTTAGCAATTTTCTGAAAATAAATCTCAATGAGAACAGAATAAAAGCATGTCATATTTTACCGGGAACTGCTAATGGAGATCAATATGACTCGGTTGTTTGCAAGTTTGTCTATTTTGACGTGAAAGACAGAGTGTTTGGGGCAAGACGAAAGTTAAAAACTGCAAAAAACAGCCAGAATAAAAAACCTATTTTCGTGAATGAACGACTACCAAAGTTTGAAGCTGAACTTAGGGCTGAGGCAAATAGACAGGGCTTCATTACTTCGACAAAAAATTGTTCTGTATCTGTATTGGTGAAGCGAAACAACAATGATACTGGCTATCACAGCATCAATCAAATTAGCGATCTTGAAAATGTCAAATACCCGATCAAACGAGAATACCAAAAAAGGAAATACTGCCTTGATTATGACGACAAAGTTGATGATGACAGAGAGAAGTCACCGGACTTTAAAAAAATCGTTAAGTGCTGACTGAACAAAAAAAGACGTTTAGTGAACAAACAAAAAAATATTTTTGTTGTGTGCTAATGTTATTCTGATCTTATTGGAAACTTTGGGAAGCAGTTCCTATTTTGAGGCCCCGTAAAAAAAGTATTCAATTAGATACGTCAAAGTTTCTAGATTTTTCATCCTTTCTCAATTGATTTAGATTAATTCTGATTTATTGTAAAACAAAAAATGTGACTGCGAGTACGCGTCACATATAAAAATATAAATAAAATTATATAAATATTTAAAAGTGAAATATAGTAACTGACTGCGATTACGCAACACTACGACCAAAAATCAATGAAAAAAGAAATTGTTCGTACGTCATATTTGATGCTGCGATAAAGCGCCTATTTAAAATCGAAGATGTCGTTTCTTTTTATTTCTCTCAATGTGAAAACAGGATCACCCAAGATAA
This sequence comes from Convolutriloba macropyga, assembly GCF_964194025.1. Classification (NCBI taxonomy): domain Eukaryota; kingdom Metazoa; phylum Xenacoelomorpha; order Acoela; family Convolutidae; genus Convolutriloba; species Convolutriloba macropyga. The sequence goes on from NW_027450844.1 coordinate 52,700, forward strand.
ATCAAGTATATCAACTGATTACTGCGATTACGCGCTTGAAGTTGTTAAACTTGAAAACTTTCTCCAAATACATGATCTTAACAGAAAACATTTCATTTTCATCGTTTTCTTGTTTTTTTTTCTCCTTTTTGGCTATATATTTTTAAACATTATAACAAAATAAATACATATTCTGTCTACGATTTAGCTTTTTTTTCGAAAAAAACAATTTTTACTCTGGTAACCAGAGTTGTTTTAACTCTAACGTCATATCCGCTAACACTTTAAACTTTGCTGCTACAATCCATTGAAGACAATGGTCGTCCCGTTTTTCTTCCACTTGTACATATCATTTCAGTACAAAAAAATGCAAAAACTCTTCATGCTTCAAAATATAAGATCTATTTACAAAAATTTGGATCAGCTGCAAATTCTAGTAAACAGTTTAGATAGTCTACCCTTAGCCGTCTGCTTAACAGAAACATGGATAAACGAAGAGTATGACACTGCTTGTTTGCAACTAGATGGTTATCAAAAAATCGTCACAGTCAGTAGGGGTGTAAAACGAAATCGAGTTGGAGGAGTTGGTATTATTATGAAAAAAAAAATAAAGTTCGAAACAGTAAGCAAGTACACCAGCAATGAGTGCCAAATTTTGACACTGAAGTTTTGCTATAATAATTTGAAAGTTTTTATAACTACAATATACGTCAAACAAACACGTTCAACGAAAAACTAAGCACAAGCTTAGGAAACCATTTTGAGAAAGGTGTTATTCTGGAAGACTATATGTCAGTTATATGTGGTGATTTCAATATAAATCATCACACCGTTTCTTCAAATTTGAAAACATTGCAAACTTTGGAAACCTTGCTGTCTTTTGATCTGCATTATGCAGAAAATGCGATCTGCACTAGAGAAATAAAAACTAGTAATTCTTGTATTGATGCCGTGTATTCCAACGTAAAAATTGATCTGAAAGTGTCACAAACTACGCTAACAGATCATTATACGCTCTTTTTTGGATTCTCGGGACACAAATTGAATCATCCAGAAAAAGAAAATGATGATGATCGTATGATTAAAATGTGGACAAAACTTAATGACCCAAACGTAATTGTTAATCTTCAGTTTTACATGCAACATGAATTACAGAAGTTTGAACTAAGATTAAATTTGTTGAAAAATTTGTCCCTACAAAAATTTGTAAAGGTGCAAAAAGTAAAAAATTGTGGATTGACAACGAAATAAAACATCTAGCTACCAAGAAACGACAACAATACCAAAATTTTATGAGAACAAAAGAAGACAAAAACGATCAACTCAAATTCAATGCACTACGTAAAAAGCTGCAAAAACTGATCAGAAGAAAAAAGGAAATGTATTATCAACAGTTAATGAATGCGGATGGTCAGAAAAACTCTAAATCTTTTTTTTGACTGCATTAGCAGACTAAAAGGCAAAGTTGCATTGCAAGATAGGCTCAATAAAGAGACAGCTGATAAATTCATAGACTATTTCTCTACAGCTGGTAAAACCTTAGCATCAATTTTTGAGTCTTAAAGTGAGAATATTTTTAAAAGCAGTAGTGTTAGTGTACAATCAATGCGACTAACCAGGGCCACTTTGCTGGAAGTACGGGAAATAATAAATAAAATGCGAACCAAATATAGCACCGACTGCTTTGAATTGAACAACTTTTTTTTGAAGAAACTCGAAGGGGTAATTGTGCCAATACCAACAAAATTAATCAACAAATGTATCGATGAAAGAAGTTTTCCTGAAAGAAGCTATCATAGTAGCAGTACATAAAAGTGGTGATGTCCAGGAACCATCTAACTTCAGATCAATTTCTCTACTTCCAACTGTTGCAAAAGTCTTTGGAACATTTCTGGACAACAAAATATCTAATTTTTTGGAAGTTTTTGATCTCCTGGATGCAAATCAATATGGTCTCCGACGACAAAGAGGAACAATTGATGCATTAGCGCATTTTGTTGAAAACGCTAGGGACACTTTAGAAAATCAGCCAAAGTGCTCGATAGGTTTGTTTCTAGATTTGAAAAAGGCATTTGACACGGTTGATCATAACTTACTACTTAGAAAATTTGCTAACATAGGTTTGAGAGGCCCAATGCTTGAAATTATGAAATCTTACTTGTCTGACAGAAAACAAATTCTTATATATGGTGCTGCAAGAACGCGTTCGAGAACTGTTACGTTTGGCGTGCCGCAAGGTTCAGTTTTAGGAACACTACTTTTCATCATATACGTCAATGAAATCAGACAACAATGCAACTGCTCTACAATAACGCTCTATGCCGACGATACTGCTCTGCAGCCAAAAGAAAATGCAAATGAAGTTCTTTTTCAAAGTGATATTGACAACATCGGCCTCTACTTAAGCGATAACAAACTGACGCTCAATGTTAAAAAAACGATTCATCTAAACTTAGGTTTTAAGACTATGATGAATGTTCTAAGACTGAACAAGGCAACCCTTAAAAAGAGCAACGAAGTAAAATATCTAGGGGTTTTGCTGGACAACAAATTGGATTAAAAAAACACATATATAGCGTTGCTGCAAAATTGACCAAATTTACGGGATTGTTCTACAAACTGAGGTTTATATTGAGTATTAAACATTTAGTTTTTGTATATAAGTCTTTTGTTCAACCGGTTATACAATATGGAGTGCTTATTTACGGAACTGCAAACAAGACAAGCCTGAAGTTTATCGAAGTGAAAATTAAACAGATTACGCGAATTATTTTCAGGAAACAAAGTCATCAATCAACAGCGAACGAACGGGAAAAATATGGAATCTTCCTGGTGAAAGAGCTGCATATTTATGAATTTTTAAAATTTTTAAACAAAACAATTAGGCGGGAAAAAAATGAAGTTTTTAACAGGTTTATTGAGGATTCAGAGCTTGCGAGGCTAGATGAGAAAAGAACAACAATTAAGACGCTAAAACCTAGCAATCAATTTACTGGTATCAACCCAAAGAGAATTGGACTACAAAAAATTGCTAAATTATATACTTAATTTCGACTCAAAATATGTTCACTTTATATAGAGTTGCTACAAATCTAGAATTAATACACACCACCATGATTTTCTTGAAAATTTTATACAAGGAAATGATATCATAGAACTTTTTTATTAGTTTTTTTTTGAGCAATTGTCTAAAACAATAATTTTTTTATTTTTATCTTTTTGCAAAAACTCAACTGTTTCCTCACGTGTACTTGCTGTCACTCAATCTATTTAAACCTTAAAAACAAACCAATATCAACACCCTAACCCCACGCCTATTTGCTAACAAACTGCTTACCAAAGGCATCACACGAATAGGCCTTTTTGCATTTTGATGGCATTTTTAGTTTGTATATGTAAACCTCATTGAACAATGTTGTTTGTTTATACATACTTGAGAACAATTTATTATATTATATTATTATAAACATGAAACAAAAATTACAATGCAGAACTCGTTTTTTGCGTTGAACTTTATCTCAGTGGTGTAAATTAACATAAGTGCACTATAATGATCTCTTGGAATTAAACAAGTTAGGTCATGTTTTATTGCAAGATAACAGAGGTTGAGAAATGAATTAATTCTAGCACAAATGAGTCCTTACTTATCCCAATGTGAAACAGTTTGAAAATAAAAGTCAAGCGGGATTAACTTATTAACTTTTGTAACAAACTGTGGAAGGAATCAGCACTGCTTTGTATTTGCAGAATTTGTATTGCGCTACTAGCGGAAAAAGATTGAATTGTGTAAAACATATTCAGAAAAAAATTTAAGTTTTGCAAAGTTCTACAATCCTCCACCTTTAAAAACTCAGAAACATATTTATAAACCCCTATCGATAGTTTCAAGTTCGTTAAATAATAATTGAGTTCAAATTTTTTTCTCAAAAGTGCGTTTTCATTGGAGAATTATTTTGCGTGACATTTGGAAGCTTTTGCATACAGATTAGCTGCCCCTAGTGAAGCCTTCATCTTTGAAGCAAAGAAGTTCCGGAAACCTTTTATCTGGTCAAATTAGTTTTGCTATAGAATTTGAAGCTCGGAGAACACTTGTCATAAAAATTAAAAATACATTGCATCCAGTAATTTGAAGAAACAGAAGTTGAAGCAGTCGCCTAAAAAGTTTCAAGCATGACTTATATACCTTAATGCACAAATATATCGTTTTTATCCAACTTTAACTAATTTGTGAAAATTAACGATCTAGATACTTGTAAAGATAAAATTTGTTCTCTTCAATTTGATTGATAGCTGGGCTTCTGTTCACTTTGAATGAAATTGCGTTGGTTTTTGTATAAGGATAGATCTTTTGCTACTCCAAACATTTATTAATCTTCTCAGTAAGCTAATGTGTAAATAATTTGGTAATTTCAAAATGATAATACGATTGTCTTGGTTTTGCAGCTAAACATTTTTGATGTAGTTATTACTCTCTAAAATCAATCAATCTACTGCGCAAAAAGATTGCGGAACGAAAAAACAGTTTTTTGCCTTTAAATAAACGATCACTGCGATAAAACATTTTTGTCACACTGTTTTTAACAGTATCAGGTCATTATATTTGTTTTTTCATGAATATGTTCACCAGTATTTACTTTTCAGAAACAAGGATTTGCAACAAACTCTTCCAATTCAAGTTAGAAGATGGAAAGGAAAAGAAAGGTGTCAATTCAGTTTCTTGATAATTACACTCTGTTTAAATACATAACAACGGTATTGAAGACATTACAGAGGCAGGCAATGATTGTATAATAAAACAAGGAGGCTCGTTAATGTGCGTTCTGTGTTCGCACATGATGTTCCGACCCGAGCTTATCAACATTCTTTACTTAATTGTCAACCAAATCACGATATAACAAAAATAGATATTTGAGTTTAAAACAATCGTTACACAACCCAACCACTAATTGAATTACATAATGTCATGCCTCATTACAGCGCAAACGAGGTCTGCCGTTAAAGAGACTGCGAGAAAAAAAACAAAACAACAAAATTAGCAAAAATGAGTTTCACGTCAAAAACTGAATATCAAAATTTAAAAGCATCTAATAACAACGTCAAAATGCAGTCAGATAAATTTCTAACCACGCAAACTTATTTTTACCTAACTATACAGCAGATAGGAATTTTTCTTAATGAGACTAGGTAACAAGTCGACAAAGAGAACGAATAACTAGGCGAAATTCAAAAATTCATCAATATTTTTTATCCCAAGAAATTTCAAAAGTCTTGAAAAGCCTTAGTTTTTATATAAAAAAACCCTGACAAACTACTAAAAAGTTATAACGAAACCAAAAACACCAGTCTTTGGTTAGACTAAGCCATAGAAATGGACTGAAGATGCAGAAAAACTCAACAAATTATAAACGATTTGCGAAAACACAAATTATTGATACCATTGAAATCATTAGCTATTATCTGAATATTATGAACTTTTAATTCAATTGTTGATTCTACGATTTCAGCTAAAGGATTTATAATGAGATATTAACTAAGTTTACGTGGGCCACATTTGAAAACCATTGGGATCTGTTATTAAGCGATTGGTTTGAAAGAAGAGAAAAAGAAACTGACCACTCAAAAAACGTTTATGAAAGCGCATATTATCCAACAAACAAAACGTCAGTGACAAATCAAATAAGAAATACAAGAAAATGGACGGGACCTCTCATTGATGAAAATAAGCTACGAAAAGAACAACAAAAACAGAAAAATTTGAAAAAAAAAAATGAAAATTGTATATCATAAACTTTAAGACTATTCACTATAAACTGAGTGCTTCGGGTTAAATCATTCATTCCATCTTCAGCTACAAGCTTTTGCGACTGGCCAGGAGTTTACGGCTACCTAAAGAACAAAAAAACAGGAAAAAACAGCAAATTTATGAAAATAATTGAGCCAGAAAAGTGTCGAAGGCATTAAAAAGCGAACTTTTCAATAAAAACTTTTTCTAGGTTCAAATATTTTTTAACAGCAATGGGATTCTTCTTGTTGAACAATTTAACTTCAAAAACTCTACAAAAATGAACAAATAGATTAGAACCACGAATTTTTTTTTAAGAAAACTCCTAGTATCAACGCCATAAAATTCAATAGCTTTCAACGGAAGCCAGTAAATACGCTAAAGCCTGTAAATAATTACCTTGACGACAAGGTTGGTTTCCATTCATGTTTCACCAATAAGATATTACGACACGTCATTGACAATGAAAACAACAACAAATACAGGCAAAAACGAAAAATTCAGTAGAAAAATGCCTGAACAAAGTGTCGAAGCAATTTAAATCATAAGCTCTGCTCTGAAAATTTTATCTATGATCAATTGAAAGTCTTCTTTAAACCAATGGTGACTATCAGTATTAGGATAATGTCATAGGATTTCAAAAGAAACCAAAAACAAGACAAGTATCAAAAAGTTTTAAAAAATTTTTGAAAACCGGTGGAATTGAGGTGTTAAAACTATTAGTTAGAAGATTAAACCGGAAATCAGATTAATTGTGTATGCTGTAGAAAAAAAGGGGTCTCCTCAATACTGAGACTGACTAACAGTTCACGAAAAAAGTTTAAGATTATGGTTAATTTTAAAAAAAAATTTGAGAAATTTTTTTAAGGACTTAACTGTCATTAAATTCAATAGCCTTCAAAGGAAGTCAATAATTACACTCCGTTATGCCCCGATTGGAAAAAAAAACGAATATTTGTGATGCATGGTTAGTCAATAAAGGACGACAATAAGTCTTATGACTATGAAAACAACAACAAAAACAGGCAAAAACCAAAAGTTCAGTCGGAAAATGCGAGAAGAATTTGTCGGAGGCATTTAAAACTGAAGCTTTTCTCTGAAAATTTTTTCTGCGATCCACTAAACGTATTTTTTGAGCCAATGAGAGCTATCAATATTTGGATAATGTGGCATCTGTTCAAAAGTAACCAATAATACGAAAATAACCACAAAAATTTAAAAAAATCTTGTTTCATTGAAGTCATATATCCAATAGTTAGTAGATAAAACCGCTAACCTGAAAAAATTTGGTTGTGTAGGAAGAACGAGGGTCCTGTCATTACTGAGACCGACCTACAGTTCGCGAAAATAAGTTTATGATTGGTTAAATTTCGAAAAAAACTTTCGAAAAATTATTCTTAAGTTAAGAATTATTCTTCGTCTTCATGCCAAAATGTTCCAAAAATCTATTATTTCCCCAAAAAGAAAATCAAATTTTCATTTAAAATTACGAAAACTCAGTGTCGAAGCCAAAAAACATGAGCAATTCCTTGAAAACGAGTTTTTTTTTATTGGACTTCATTTGACTGTGAATGAGATTTTTCGTTAACGGAACATTGATATGAAAAGTGACTAGTCTCTAGATGACTAAAAAAAAACAAAAAAAAAACTGAAAACTTTTCCAAAAAAGAGCTCTCAAACAGAATTCGATTTTTTTGGAGTGAACTTTTATATGAGATCGGAATCAGTCTTACATATATCGCCTTCAGACTATTAGGAACACACAATTGGTTCATTTTGTGGCATGAAATAAAAATTTTGAAATACTATTTTTATAGAAAATATCTTAATTTGAAGAAAAGTTACACTAAAAGTGAACAAAGTCATGCCAAATATCCAGTGTTCACACATAACTTCAATCCTCG